>NC_091286.1:39923027-39998133 GCF_032444005.1 Ranitomeya imitator | reverse complement strand
CATGAGGCTGCACAGTCTGAAGAAGGCTGAAGGAGATGAGTTAAGACAGGCGAAGATATGCACTGCTCGTGCCCATCAATCACACCCTCGCAGTCAAAATAATTAAGACAACGAGGAGCATTTTATTCAGGCAGGGCGGACGAACAGGCGCAAGTAGCCAACCAATGATGTCAGAAGACGGGAAGCGCTACCAAGGGGGGTGCTGCGTATCATTAGAAAGGAAAGTCACACCTCAGGGACAGTGGAATGGTCTCAAAGAGACACATTTTGTACGTGTTGAGTTCCACGTGGGCAAGGAGAAAACATCAGCCACCTTGTACAAATGCAGCAGTACTGCTGTACAAGGTGGCTGTTATACATAGAAACACCTGGGGGTGGGGGCCAGGCTCCCTTCAATTTCAGTTCATGTGCCTGCGTGGCGTTTGCAGGTCACGTTGCAAGCTGCACAGCAGGGGAACAGCTGGCGGTGCTGAACCCCACTAACACATTGGCTGGTGTTTTTCTCTGTGCAGCTAGCATTTCCGGGCAAAAACTAGCGGTGTTTGAGCCCAGGGTCAGCAGGAGGAGGAGGAGAGGAGCAAAGTGTAGGCCGAAGCCTGCACTGGTGGCAGCTTTTGGTCGGTTGTGCCAGCGTGGCTTGTGCTGGACACGATGCCGGCTACACAGCGGGGGAACAGCTGGCGTTGCTGAACCCCACTAACACATTGGCTGGTGTTTTTCTCTGTGCAGCTAGCATTTCCGGGCAAAAACTAGCGTTGTTAGAGCCCAGGGTCAGCAGGAGGAGGAGAGGAGCAGAGTGTAGGCCGAAGCCTAGTTGAACCAATTTCAAAGGTTACCTTTAACCCCCCCTCAGGTGTTACAAAGAACAAGAGCCACTCCTTCTGCAGCATTAATGCTGCACAAGTAAAAGGTTGCTCTATTAATTTGTCTACTTGCACAAGCTGAATGCAACACGTAGACTATTTAGCCCATTATACTGTTTAACAGTAGTGGAGGCGTGACTTGTCTTTTTTAAAGAAAAGCAGCACAGGTGTCGAAAACAACACCTTTTTGCATGGGCGCAGCTTCCTGAGCGTTGTTAGTTGCTGTACAGGAGTCTGCGCTCTTGTGATCCTTTGGCCATGCGCTGTGAGCGCTTCCTGTCTTATGACCTCATTTCATGTTGGCCGTTGCGGTTAGCGATGGACATGAATCCCAGACCCACAGTGTGTTTTTAAAAAATCACACTGCGGTGCTGGGATTCGTGCCCTGGTGCAGTAAATATGTTTGCCGCTCACACATGTCCTTACACCTGCTTCAGACTGGACGGCCTCATCTGATCCCTTATCGCCTGCCGAGGCCATGAGGACACCCAGTCTGAAGAAGGCGGAAGGAGATGAGTGAACACAGGCAAACATATGCACTGCACATGCCCATCAATCACACCCTCGCTGTCCAAAAAAATAAGACACCGAGGGCCGTTGTTTCGAGCAGGGGAGATGCACAGGCGCAGCCAGCTAACCAATGATGTCAAAAGACGGGCAGCGCTAACAAGGGTGGTGCTGCGTGTCATTACAAAGGAAAGTCACACCTCAGGGACATTGTAATGGTCTGTAATGAGACACATTTTGTACGTGTTGAGTTCCACGTGGGCAAGGAGAAAAAGTCAGCCACCTCGTACAAATGCAGCAGTACTGCTGTACAAGGTGGCTGTTATACATAGAAACACCTGTGGGTGGGGGGCAGGCTCCCTTCAATTTCAGTTCATGTGCCTGCGTGGCGTTTGCAGGTCACGTTGCAAGCTACACAGCAGGGGAACAGCTGGCGTTGCTGAACCCCACTGACACATTGACTGGTGTTTTTCTCTGTGCAGATTGCATGTCCGGGCAAAAACTAGCGGTGTTAGAGCCCAGGGTCAGCAGGAGGAGGAGGAGAGGAGCAAAGTGTAGGCCGAAGCCTGCACTGGTGGCAGCTTTTGGTCGGTTGTGCCAGCGTGGCTTGTGCTGGACACGATGCCGGCTACACAGCGGGGGAACAGCTGGCGGTGCTGAACCCCACTAACACATTGGCTGGTGTTTTTCTCTGTGCAGCTAGCATGTCCGGGCAGAAACTGGCGTTGTTTGAGCCCAGGGTCAGCAGGAGGAGTAGAGGAGCAGAGTGTAGGCCGAAGCCTAGTTGAACCAATTTCAAAGGTTACCTTTAACCCCCCCCTCAGGTGTTGCAAGGTACAAGAGCCACACCTTGAACAGCATTAATGATGCACAAGTCAAAGGTTGCTCTATTTAATTTTGCTCCTTGCACACGCTGAATTAAACACGTACACTATTTAGCCCATTATACTGTCAAACAGTTGTGGAGGCGTGACTTGTCTTTTTAACGAGACGCAGCACAGGTGTCAAAATTTGCACCTAGGTACTGGGCGCAGATTCCTGAGCGTTGTTATTTGCTGTACAGGAGTCTGCGCTCTTGTGTTATCCCTTGGCAATACCCTGTTAGTGCAGGCCGTCTCATGACCTCATTTCATGTTGGCCGGTGCGGTTAACGATGGCCATAAATCCCAGACCCACAGTGGCTTTTCCTAAAGTCACACTGCGGTGCTGGGATTCGTGGCCTTGTGCAGTAAATATGATCGCCGCTCACACATGTCCTTACACCTGCTTCAGGACTGGGCGGCCTCAGCTGATCCCTTATCGCATGCCGCGGCCATGAGGCCGCACAGTCAGAAGAAGGCGGAAGGAGGGGAGTGAAAACAGGGGAAACATATGCACTGCTCGTGCCCATCAATCACACCCTCGCAGTCAAAATATATGAGACAACGGGGGGCGTTGTGTCGGACAGGGGGGACGCACAGGCACAGCCAGCCAACCAATGATGTCAGGAGACGGGCAGCGCTAACAATGGGGGTGCTGCGTGTCATTAAAAAGGAAAGTCACACCTCAGGGACATTGTAATGGTCTGTAATGAGACACATTTTGTACTTGTTGAGTTCCACGTGTGCAAGGAGAAAAAGTCAGCCACCTTGTACAAATGCAGCAGTACTGCTGTACAAGGTGGCTGTTATACATAGAAACACCTGTGGGTGGGGGGCAGGCTCCCTTCAATTTCAGTTCATGTGCCTGCGTGGCGTTTGCAGGTCACGTTGCAAGCTACACAGCAGGGGAACAGCTGGCGTTGCTGAACCCCACTGACACATTGACTGGTGTTTTTCTCTGTGCAGATTGCATGTCCGGGCAAAAACTAGCGGTGTTAGAGCCCAGGGTCAGCAGGAGGAGGAGGAGAGGAGCAAAGTGTAGGCCGCAGCCTGCACTGGTGGCAGCTTTTGTTCTGTTGTGCCAGCGTGGCTTGTGCTGGACACGTTGCCGACTACACAGCAGGGGAACAGCTGGCGGTGCTGAACCCCACTAACACATTGGCTGGTGTTTTTTCTCTGTGCAGCTAGCATTTCCGGGCAGAAACTGGCGTTGTTTGAGCCCAGGGTCAGCAGGAGGAGTAGAGGAGCAGAGTGTAGGCCGAAGCCTAGTTGAACCAATTTCAAAGGTTACCTTTAACCCCCCCCTCAGGTGTTGCAAGGTACAAGAGCCACACCTTGAACAGCATTAATGATGCACAAGTCAAAGGTTGCTCTATTTAATTTTGCTCCTTGCACACGCTGAATTAAACACGTACACTATTTAGCCCATTATACTGTCAAACAGTTGTGGAGGCGTGACTTGTCTTTTTAACGAGACGCAGCACAGGTGTCAAAATTTGCACCTAGGTACTGGGCGCAGATTCCTGAGCGTTGTTATTTGCTGTACAGGAGTCTGCGCTCTTGTGTTATCCCTTGGCAATACCCTGTTAGTGCAGGCCGTCTCATGACCTCATTTCATGTTGGCCGGTGCGGTTAACGATGGCCATAAATCCCAGACCCACAGTGGCTTTTCCTAAAGTCACACTGCGGTGCTGGGATTCGTGGCCTTGTGCAGTAAATATGATCGCCGCTCACACATGTCCTTACACCTGCTTCAGACTGGGCGGCCTCAGCTGATCCCTTATCGCATGCCGCGGCCATGAGGCCGCACAGTCAGAAGAAGGCGGAAGGAGGGGAGTGAAAACAGGGGAACATATGCACTGCTCGTGCCCATCAATCACACCCTCGCAGTCAAAATATATGAGACAACGGGGGGCGTTGTGTCGGACAGGGGGGACGCACAGGCACAGCCAGCCAACCAATGATGTCAGGAGACGGGCAGCGCTAACAATGGGGGTGCTGCGTGTCATTAAAAAGGAAAGTCACACCTCAGGGACATTGTAATGGTCTGTAATGAGACACATTTTGTACTTGTTGAGTTCCACGTGTGCAAGGAGAAAAAGTCAGCCACCTTGTACAAATGCAGCAGTACTGCTGTACAAGGTGGCTGTTATACATAGAAACACCTGTGGGTGGGGGGCAGGCTCCCTTCAATTTCAGTTCATGTGCCTGCGTGGCGTTTGCAGGTCACGTTGCAAGCTACACAGCAGGGGAACAGCTGGCGTTGCTGAACCCCACTGACACATTGACTGGTGTTTTTCTCTGTGCAGATTGCATGTCCGGGCAAAAACTAGCGGTGTTAGAGCCCAGGGTCAGCAGGAGGAGGAGGAGAGGAGCAAAGTGTAGGCCGCAGCCTGCACTGGTGGCAGCTTTTGTTCTGTTGTGCCAGCGTGGCTTGTGCTGGACACGTTGCCGACTACACAGCAGGGGAACAGCTGGCGGTGCTGAACCCCACTAACACATTGGCTGGTGTTTTTCTCTGTGCAGCTAGCATTTCCGGGCAGAAACTGGCGTTGTTTGAGCCCAGGGTCAGCAGGAGGAGTAGAGGAGCAGAGTGTAGGCCGAAGCCTAGTTGAACCAATTTCAAAGGTTACCTTTAACCCCCCCCTCAGGTGTTGCAAGGTACAAGAGCCACACCTTGAACAGCATTAATGATGCACAAGTCAAAGGTTGCTCTATTTAATTTTGCTCCTTGCACACGCTGAATTAAACACGTACACTATTTAGCCCATTATACTGTCAAACAGTTGTGGAGGCGTGACTTGTCTTTTTAACGAGACGCAGCACAGGTGTCAAAATTTGCACCTAGGTACTGGGCGCAGATTCCTGAGCGTTGTTATTTGCTGTACAGGAGTCTGCGCTCTTGTGTTATCCCTTGGCAATACCCTGTTAGTGCAGGCCGTCTCATGACCTCATTTCATGTTGGCCGGTGCGGTTAACGATGGCCATAAATCCCAGACCCACAGTGGCTTTTCCTAAAGTCACACTGCGGTGCTGGGATTCGTGGCCTTGTGCAGTAAATATGATCGCCGCTCACACATGTCCTTACACCTGCTTCAGACTGGGCGGCCTCAGCTGATCCCTTATCGCATGCCGCGGCCATGAGGCCGCACAGTCAGAAGAAGGCGGAAGGAGGGGAGTGAAAACAGGGGAACATATGCACTGCTCGTGCCCATCAATCACACCCTCGCAGTCAAAATATATGAGACAACGGGGGGCGTTGTGTCGGGCAGGGGGGACGCACAGGCACAGCCAGCCAACCAATGATGTCAGGAGACGGGCAGCGCTAACAATGGGGGTGCTGCGTGTCATTACAAAGGAAAGTCACACCTCAGGGACATTGTAATGGTCTCTAATGAGACACATTTTGTACGTGTTGAGTTCCACGTGGGCAAGGAGAAAAAGTCAGCCACCTCGTACAAATGCAGCAGTACTGCTGTACAAGGTGGCTGATATACATAGAAACACCTGTGGGTGGGGGGCAGGCTCCCTTCAATTTCAGTTCATGTGCCTGCGTGGCGTTTGCAGGTCACGTTGCAAGCTACACAGCAGGGGAACAGCTGGCGTTGCTGAACCCCACTAACACATTGGCTGGTGTTTTTCTCTGTGCAGCTAGCATGTCCGGGCAGAAACTGGCGTTGTTTGAGCCCAGGGTCAGCAGGAGGAGGAGAGGAGCAAAGTGTAGGCCGAAGCCTGCACTGGTGGCAGCTTTTGGTCGGTTGTGCCAGCGTGGCTTGTGCTGGACACGTTGCCGACTACACAGCAGGGGAACAGCTGGCGGTGCTGAACCCCACTAACACATTGGCTGGTGTTTTTCTCTGTGCAGCTAGCATTTCCGGGCAAAAACTAGCGGTGTTTGAGCCCAGGGTCAGCAGGAGGAGTAGAGGAGCAGAGTGTAGGCCGAAGCCTAGTTGAACCAATTTCAAAGGTTACCTTTAACCCCCCCCTCAGGTGTTGCAAGGTACAAGAGCCACACCTTGTGCAGCATTAATGCTGCACAAGTAAAAGGTTGCTCTATTTGTTTTGCTCCTTGCACACGCTGACTAAAACACGTACACTATTTAGCCCATTATACTGTCAAACAGTTGTGGAGGCGTGACTTGTCTTTTTAACGAGACGGAGCACAGGTGTCAAAATTTGCACCTAGGTACTGGGCGCAGATTCCTGAGCGTTCTTATTTGCTGTACAGGAGTCTGCGCTATTGTGATCCCTTGGCCATGCGCTGTGAGCGCTTCCTGTCTTCTGACCTCATTTCATGTCGGCCGTTGCGGTTAGCGATGGACATGAATCCCAGACCCACAGTGTGTTTTTAAAAAATCACACTGCGGTGCTGGGATTCGTGCCCTGGTGCACTAAATATGTTTGCCGCTCACACATGTCCTTACACCTGCTTCAGACTGGGCGGCCTCATCTGATCCCTTATCGCCTGCCGCGGCCATGAGGACACCCAGTCTGAAGAAGGCGGAAGGAGATGAGTGAACACAGGCAAACATATGCACTGCACATGCCCATCAATCACACCCTCGCTGTCCAAAAAAATAAGACACCGAGGGCCGTTGTTTCGAGCAGGGGAGATGCACAGGCGCAGCCAGCTAACCAATGATGTCAAAAGACGGGCAGCGCTAACAAGGGTGGTGCTGCGTGTCATTACAAAGGAAAGTCACACCTCAGGGACATTGTAATGGTCTCTAATGAGACACATTTTGTACGTGTTGAGTTCCACGTGGGCAAGGAGAAACAGTCAGCCACCTCGTACAAATGCAGCAGTACTGCTGTACAAGGTGGCTGATATACATAGAAACACCTGTGGGTGGGGGGCAGGCTCCCTTCAATTTCAGTTCATGTGCCTGCGTGGCGTTTGCAGGTCACGTTGCAAGCTACACAGCAGGGGAACAGCTGGCGTTGCTGAACCCCACTGACACATTGACTGGTGTTTTTCTCTGTGCAGATTGCATGTCCGGGCAAAAACTAGCGGTGTTAGAGCCCAGGGTCAGCAGGAGGAGGAGGAGAGGAGCAAAGTGTAGGCCGAAGCCTGCACTGGTGGCAGCTTTTGGTCGGTTGTGCCAGCGTGGCTTGTGCTGGACACGATGCCGGCTACACAGCGGGGGAACAGCAGGCGGTGCTGAACCCCACTAACACATTGGCTGGTGTTTTTCTCTGTGCAGCTAGCATGTCCGGGCAGAAACTGGCGTTGTTTGAGCCCAGGGTCAGCAGGAGGAGGAGAGGAGCAAAGTGTAGGCCGAAGCCTGCACTGGTGGCAGCTTTTGGTCGGTTGTGCCAGCGTGGCTTGTGCTGGACACGTTGCCGACTACACAGCAGGGGAACAGCTGGCGGTGCTGAACCCCACTAACACATTGGCTGGTGTTTTTCTCTGTGCAGCTAGCATTTCCGGGCAAAAACTAGCGGTGTTTGAGCCCAGGGTCAGCAGGAGGAGTAGAGAAGCAGAGTGTAGGCCGAAGCCTAGTTGAACCAATTTCAAAGGTTACCTTTAACCCCCCCCTCAGGTGTTGCAAGGTACAAGAGCCACACCTTGTGCAGCATTAATGCTGCACAAGTAAAAGGTTGCTCTATTTGTTTTGCTCCTTGCACACGCTGACTAAAACACGTACACTATTTAGCCCATTATACTGTCAAACAGTTGTGGAGGCGTGACTTGTCTTTTTAACGAGACGCAGCACAGGTGTAAAAATTTGCACCTAGGTACTGGGCGCAGATTCCTGAGCGTTGTTATTTGCTGTACAGGAGTCTGCGCTATTGTGATCCCTTGGCCATGCGCTGTGAGCGCTTCCTGTCTTCTGACCTCATTTCATGTCGGCCGTTGCGGTTAGCGATGGACATGAATCCCAGACCCACAGTGTGTTTTCAAAAAATCACACTGCGTGGCTGGGATTCGTGGCCTTGTGCAGTAAATAGGTTGGCCGCTTACACATGTCCTTACACCTGCTCCAGACTGGGCGGCCTCAGCTGATCCCTTATCGCCTACCACGGCCAGGAGGCCGCACAGTCTGAAGAAGGCGGAAGGAGATGAGTTAAGACAGGCGAACATATGCACTGCTCGTGCCCATAAACCACACCCTCGCTGACAAAATAAATATGACAACGAGGGGCGTTGTTTCTAGCAGGGCGGATGCACAGGCGCAGCCAGCTAACCATGATGACAAAAGACGGGAAACGCTACCAAGGGGGGTGCTGCGTATCATTACAAAGGAAAGTCACACCTCAGGGACAGTGGAATGGTCTCAATGAGACACATTTTGTACGTGTTGAGTTCCACGTGGGCAAGGAGAAAAAGTCAGCCACCTTGTACAAATGCAGCAGTACTGCTGTACTAGGTGGCTGTTATACATAGAAACACCTGGGGGGGTGGGGCCAGGTTCCCTTTTAATTTCAGTTCCTGTGCCTGCATGGCGTTTGCAGGTCACGTTGCCGGCTACACAGCAGGGGAACAGCTGGCGTTGCTGAACCCCACTAACACATTGGCTGGTGTTTTTCTCTGTGCAGCTAGCACTTCCGGGCAAAAACTAGCGGTGTTTGAGCCCAGGGTCAGCAGGAGGAGGAGAGGAGCAGAGTGTAGGCCGAAGCCTGCACTGGTGGCAGCTTTTGTTCTGTTGTGCCAGCGTGGCTTGTGCTGGACACGTTGCCGACTACACAGCAGGGGAACAGCTGGCGGTGCTGAACCCCACTGACACATCACCTAGTGTTTTTTTCTGTGTAGACAACACTTCCAGGTGGCAACTGACAGTGTTGAAACCCAGGGAATCAAAGAGGAGCAGAGTGTAGGCCGAAGCCTGCAGTGGAGCAAGTTGAAAGGGAACCTTTAACCCCCCCCCCCAGGCATTTGTTGCTGAAAGAGCCATCTTGTACAGCAGTAATACTGCACATGGAAAATGGTGGCTCCGAAAATTATGCTCCTTGCAAACGCTGAAGTACACACTCATATAATGTGTCCCCTCACACCGTCAAACCATCCCGGAAGTGGGACTTTCCTTTGTAATGTGACACAGCACAGCCGTCATTCCAACCCCCTTGGTGCCGGGCACCACCTCCTCAACGTTGTTTGGTTCTGTCACGGAGCCCGCACTGTAATGTTATCCCTTGGCCATGCACAGTTAGCGGTGCCCGTCTTCTGACATCATGTAGGTGTCAGGCTGGCAGTGCCTGTGCGTCCAAGCTGCCCGAGATCCAACCTTGCAGTGTCATCTAATGTAGTCCCACTGCGGGCCAGGGATCCATGGGCATGCGCAGTGCATATCATCGCCTCTCACTCACCTCCTTCCTGCTTCTTCAGACTGTGCGGCGTCACGGCCGTGGCATGCTATTAGGGATCAGCTGACGCCGCCTAGTCTGAAGAAGCGTGAAGAAGGGGAGTGAGAGGCTAGTATATGCACTGCGCATGGCCATGGATACCAGGCCCACTGTGGGATCACATTAGACGACACTGCGAGGTGTGATTTCGGGCAGCGTGGACGCACAGGCGCAGCCAGGACGACAACAAATGATGTCAGAGGACGGGCAGCGCAAACTGTGCATGGCCAAGGGATAACATAACAGCGCAGGGTCCATGACGGAATCAAACAACGCTAAGGAGGCAGCGCACGGTGCCAAGGGGGTAGCAATGACGGCTGTGCTGTGTCACATTACAAAGGAAAGTCCCACCTCCGGGACGGTTGGACGGTGTGAGGGGACACATTACATGAGTGTGTAGTTCAGCGTTTGCAAGGAGCATAATTTCAAGAGCGACCTTTCCCTTGTGCAGTATTAGTGCTGCACATGGTGGCTCTTTCAGTAACAAACGCCTAGGGGGGGGGGGGGACAGGTCCCCTTACATTTTAGTTGTGCCAGCGTGGCGGTCGCATGACACGTTGCCGGATACACAGCTGGGGATCAGCTGACGTTACTGAACCCCAATAACAGAGGAGCGACTGTTGACTGTGCACACAGCACTTCCAGGCACCAACTGGCGGTGTTAGAGCCCAGGGACAGCAGGAGGAGCAGATTGGAGGTATTGCCGCACACACAGCTGGGGATCAGCTGACGTTACTGAACCCCAATAACAGAGGAGCGACTGTTGACTGTGCACACAGCACTTCCAGGCACCAACTGGCGGTGTTAGAGCCCAGGGACAGCAGGAGGAGCAGAGGAACAGAGTGTAGGCCGAAGCCTGATTGGAGCAAGTTGAAAGGAAACCTTTAACCCCCCCCCCCAAGACGTTTGTAGCTGAAAGAGCCATGTTGTGCAGCACTAAGGATGCAAAAGGAAAAGGTTGCTCTTTTAATTATGCTCCTTGCAAACACCGAAGTAAACACTAAAAATGTGTCCCTTTATACCGTTAAACCGTTCCGGAGGTGCGAATTTCCTTCGTAATGGGACACAGCACAGCTGTCATTCCTATCCCCTTGATGCCGTGCGCTGCCTCCTCAGCGTTGTTTTAAGCTGCCACGGAGCCTGCGCTGTTCTGTTAGCCCTTGGCCATGCCCAATTAGCGCTGCCTGTCTTCTGACATAATTTGGTGTCAGGCTGTCAGTGCCTGTGCGTCCACGCTGCTCCAGATCCCACCTCGCAGTCTCATCTAACGTAATCCCACTGCGGGCCTTGGAACCATGGGCATGCACAGTGCATAACCTCGACTCTCACTCCCCTCCTTCCCTCTTCTTCAGACTGTGCGGTGTCACGGCCGTGGCATGCTAGGGATCAGCTGACGGCGCACAGTCTAAAGAAGGCGGAGGGAAATGAGCGAGAGCCCGAGGGGAAGATATGCACTGCGCATGCCCATGGATCCCAGGCCCGCAGTGTGACTCAATCAGAAGACACTGCGAGGCGGGATCTCGGGCAGCGCGGCCGCACAGGCGCAGCCAGCCTGACACCAAATTATGTCAGAAGACAGGCAGCGCAAATAGGGCATGCCCAAGGGATAACAGAACAGCGCAGGCTCCGTGACAGCTTAAAACAACGCTGAGGAGGCAGCGCATGGCACCAAGGGGGTAGGAATGACGGCTGTGCTGCGTCACATTACGAAGGAAAGTCCCAGCTCCGGGACGGTATAACGGTATCAGTGAACACATTTTATAAGTGTTAAGTTCTGCGTGTGCAAAGAGCTAAAAAAAAAGAGCTACCTTTTCCTTGTGCAGCATTACTGCTGCACAAGATGGCTCTTTCAGTAACAAACGACGGGGGGGGGGGGGGGGGGGACAGGTTCCCTTACATTTAGGTTGTTGTGCCAGCGTGGCGGTCGCAGGACACATTGCCGGCTACACAGCTGGGGATCAGCTGACGTTACTGAAACCCAATAACACTGGGTCGTATGTTTTTACTGTGCAGCCTGCACTTCTGAGCCGCAACTGGCGGTGTTGGAGCCCAGGAATAGCAGTTCAGGTGGTAGAAAGATGAACACAGCAGGAGACCTGGATGACACCCAATTACTTAATCAGGCAGAGGAGTGGCAAATTCCTGCGAGATCCAGGCCTGGTTCATTTTCAGGAAAGTAAGCCGGTCAACGTTATCGGAGGATAGTCGCATGCGACGGTCTGTTAGTACACCACCTGCGGCACTAAAGACACGTTCCGATAAGACACTAGCCGCAGGGCAAGCCAGCACCTCCAATGCATACTGGCTTAGCTCTGGCCATGTATCCAGCTTAGAGACCCAAAACTTGAACGGGGAAGAGCCGTCTGGGAGTACAGTAAGAGGGCAAGCCATGTAGTCTGTCACCATCTGACGGAACCGTTGCCTCCTGCTGACTGGAGCCGCCGGTGATGGTGTAGACATTTGGGGCGGGCACACAAAAGTGTGCCAGAGTTGTGCCATACTGGGCTTGCCTTGGGCAGAGGCACTGCTTCTGCTCCCTCTTTGGGCAGAGCCTCCCCCACTGCCTCGACGCACTGAGCTGCTTTGTAAAGCACTAGCAGCACTCCTCTCAGTTGGACAGGAGAAGATGATGGAATTCACCAGTGTGTCGTGGTACTCCCGCAATTTACGCTCCCGGGTCAACGCAGGGATGAGGTTTTGGACGTTGTCCCGGTAGCGAGGATCGAGGAGGGTGAACACCCAATAATCAGGCATGTTGAGAATGTGGTCGATGCGGCGGTCGTTTCTCAGGCACTGCAGCATGAAATCCACCATGTGCTGCAGAGTGCCAACCGGCCCAGAAACGCTGTCCCCTGCTTGAGACATGATCTCTGCCCGCTCGTCATCACCCCACCCTCGCTGTACACACTGACCACTGGACAATTGTGTCGCTCCCTCCTCTGGACGGAGCTCTTCCTCCTCCATTGACTCCTCCTCATCCTCCTCACAAATTGGCCCCTGCGTACCCCTTTGTGAGGAACCACGTGGCGCTGACTCTCCAGAAGCTGATGGAAAAGGTGACTCCTCATCCTCCACCTCTTCCACCACATCATCCCTTAACCCTTGCAAAGTTTGCTGAAGCAGGCAGATAAGGGGGACAGTCATGCTGACTAGTGCATCATCTGCACTTGCCATCCGCGTGGAATAATCAAAAGGACGCAAAACCTGGCAGACGTCCTTCATAGTGGCCCACTCTGTGGTTGTGAAGTCTGATCGGCGCTGACTGCGACTTCTTTGCGCCTGATGCAGCTGGTACTCCATAACTGCTTGCTGCTGCTCACACAACCGCTCCAACATATGTAACGTGGAATTCCACCGGGTAGGTAGGTCACATATGATGCGGTGTTCCGGAAGGCGGAATCGGCGCTGCAGAGCAGCAATGCGGGATCTGGCCAAGCTGGAACGCCGCAAGTGAGCACACTCTAGGCGGACCTTGTGCAGCAGGGCATCAAGATCCGGATAGTCCCTCAGAAAACTCTGCACAACCAAATTGAGCACATGTGCCAGACATGGGATGTGAGTGAGGTTGCCAAGGGCCAAAGCTGCCACCAGATTTCGGCCATTGTCACACACTACCATGCCTGGCTGGAGATTCGCTGGCAGTAACCACACATCGCTCTCCTGCTTTATGGCATTCCAGAGCTCCTGCGCTGTGTGGCTTCGATGCCCCAATGAAACTAGTTTCAAGACGGCCTGCTGACGTTTGGCCACGGCTGTGCTCATGTCGGTCATAGGTAAACGTTCACGGGTCCATGTGGGGGTGGACTGTGACGGATCCTGCAGAGAGGAATCAGAGGAACTGGTGTAAGAGGAGGAGTCGATGCGTACAGACTGGATTCCTGCAATCCTTGGAGTGGGCAGGACACGTCCTGCGCCACTCGCACGATCTGTACCTGGCTCAACAACATTAACCCAATGGGCAGTGAGGGAAACATATCGCCCCTGTCCATGCTGACTGGTCCACGCATCGGTGGTGAGGTGGACCTTGCTACTGACGGCGTTCAGTAGCGCATGTTTTATGTTTGCCTCAACATGCCTGTGCAGGGCAGGGACAGCCTGCCTGCTGAAGTAAAAGCGGCTGGGCACCTTGTACTGTGGGACTGCCAATGCCATCAAGTCACGGAAGCTGTCAGTCTCCACCAGCCTGAACGAGAGCATTTCCAGGGACAACAGTTTGGCAATGCCTGCATTCAGAGCCTGTGCTCGGGGGTGGTTGGCCGAGAATGCCCGCCTTTTCTCCCATGCCTGTACTACCGATGGCTGTAGAGTAGACTGGGAGTGTGAGGATGACTGGGAAGGTGGTGCTGTGGGTGGAATTACACAAGGTCTCTGGGAGGAAGCCAAACCAGCTGTGCGTGAGCTGGAGGAAGAGGCAACACGAGCTGAAGAGGTGGTAGCTGCCGCTGTTGGTTGGCCTACATCTTCAGTGTGTTTCTGTAACTCCACCGCGTGCCTGGTCCGCACATGTTTCCACATATTTGTGGTATTGAGGTTGCTGACATTTTTCCCTCTTTTTACTTTATGATGACACAGCTTGCATTTGACAAAACAAATGTCATCTGCAACTGTGTCAAAAAAGGACCAGGCACTGCAAGTCTTGGGAGCGCCCTTTTTGGCTTTGGAAAGAGACAGGCTCCTAACGGGTGCCAAAGTGGAGGCTACAGGCTCCGCAGTCTTCCCCCTCCCTCTCCCTCTTTGGCCCGTAAGAGGAAGCTCTTCCTCTGAGCTGCTCCCACCACCTTCCTGTTCCTCACGCCACGATGGGTCAAGGACCTCATCATCTCCACTACCCTCTGCCACCAACTGCTCCTCCTGGGTAGTCTCAGCAGCACAGTACGCACGAGAAAGCGGCACCTGAGTTTCATCATCAGATGCGTACTGCGCTGTGGTCACCGGAGGCACTGGCCCACCTGCCTCTTCAGAGTCAGAGAGATAAAGCTTTTGGGCATCACTGCACACTGCCTCTTCTTCCATTTCTCCAATGCTGCTTGGCTGGCCCCCTGTTTCCAAGCCAAGAGATTCAGAGAACAGAAGTAGAGACGGCTCCTGTCCTGGGCTCTCTGACTGCCTGGCCAATTTGGCAGGTGGTGAAGAGACAGATGGCTGCTCTCCAGTGCTCTGTGCCTGAGAGGATGTGGCACTAACTGAAGTCGATGCCGAGGCGTTAGCTGCCATCCACCCGACAACGGCTTCAATTTGGTCTTCACGCAGCAGCGGTGCACGGCGCTCTCCGACAAAGCTGCGCATGAAGGACTGTTCCCTGCTGAAACTGAGTGACGACGAGTCACCGGCGCCCGCAGCAGGCACAGAATCACCACGTCCTCTCCCTGCTCCTCTCCCTGCTCCGCGCCCACGCCCACGTGCCTTACTCCCTGCCCTCTTCATCTTGGTTGACAGATAAAGATAAGCAGAAAAGTACTAAGGCCTTAGTGTGCTTATTCCTGTAATGCTCCTCCTAACAGGTGTAAGAAACACTAATGTTGTAAATTGTGGACTAAACTTTATTATTTTTCAAATGTGGCCTACACAAGTGTAAGTTGTGTTTGGTGAACTTAACCTTTTTTTTGGTGCAGATCGGGCTACAGAGCTAGTTTAAATCACACGGAGACCGTGCAGACAGCCGTAAACGGCGCTGCAAGGCCAAGAAACCCTCCTCTAGGTTATCCTATATAGTGTTTTTCCACTATTTAGCTGGATACAAGTGGAAAGACACTAATAGGAATTTTTTTTTTCAAATTTTAAACTGGCTGCACTATTTGAAAAAAAGGAAATTTTTTTTCAAGGTATGAGGCAGTAACGCACCCTGAGCTGAATCCAACCGGCTATGGCTGCACACAGACTACAGGGCGAGCTGGGCTCACACGGAGACCGTGCAGACAGCCGTAAACGGCGCTGCAAGGCCAAAAAACCCTCCTCTAGGTTATCCTATATAGTGTTTTTCCACTATTTAGCTGGATACGAGTGGAAAGACACTAATAGGAATTTTTTTTTTCAAATTTTAAACAGGCTGCACTATTTGAAAAAAAGGAAAATTTTTCTCAAGGTATGAGCCAGTAACGAACCCTGAGCTGAATCCAACCGGCTATGGCTGCACACAGACTACAGGGCGAGCTGGGCTCACACGGAGACCGTGCAGACAGCCGTAAACGGCGCTGCAAGGCCAAAAAACCCTCCTCTAGGTTATCCTATATAGTGTTTTTCCACTATTTAGCTGGATACGAGTGGAAAGACACTAATAGGAATTTTTTTTTTCAAATTTTAAACAGGCTGCACTATTTGAAAAAAAGGAAAATTTTTCTCAAGGTATGAGCCAGTAACGAACCCTGAGCTGAATCCAACCGGCTATGGCTGCACACAGACTACAGGGCGAGCTGGGCTCACACGGAGACCGTGCAGACAGCCGTAAACGGCGCTGCAAGGCCAAAAAACCCTCCTCTAGGTTATCCTATATAGTGTTTTTCCACTATTTAGCTGGATACGAGTGGAAAGACACTAATAGGAATTTTTTTTTTCAAATTTTAAACAGGCTGCACTATTTGAAAAAAAGGAAAATTTTTCTCAAGGTATGAGCCAGTAACGAACCCTGAGCTGAATCCAACCGGCTATGGCTGCACACAGACTACAGGGCGAGCTGGGCTCACACGGAGACCGTGCAGACAGCCGTAAACGGCGCTGCAAGGCCCAAAAACCCCCCTCTAGGTTATCCTATGTAGTGTTTTTCCACAATAGAGCTGGAGACTGGTGGAAAAACACTAATAGGAAATTTGAGAAAAAATGTGCAGCAGGCTGCACTAAGAGCAAAAAAGAACAACTGTGTGAGGCAGTGTGAACCCCCCCTGAGCTGAATACAACCGGGTATATGGCTGCACACAGACTACAGAGTGAGCTGCACACACACACACACACAGAGACCTTGCAGAACGCTGTTAAAACAGCGCTGCAAGGCAAGAGCAAGGTGAACAGTGAAGAACACACAGCGTTTTGCTAAATTAGCCTTTGGAAAGGAAAATAAAGCAATTAGCTAGCTCAACTGGCCCTCAGTTAGAACACAGCGTCCTGTCCCTAACTGAAATCACAGCAGAGTGAGCGCAAAATGGCGGCAGCGCTTTTTTATAGTGCAGAGTGACATCATTTCAGCAGCCAATCCAAGCCTTGCCAGTACTTACATGCCCACCATGCTAAACAGGATGTGCCCACACTTTCATTCATTCCTCATTGGCTGCTGCGTTCAATTTGAATTCTGGGAACTTCCGATTCCGGTATCCGATACGCGGGAAGTATCGGAATTCGGTATCGGAATTCCGATACCGCAAATATCGGCCGATACCCGATACTTGCGGTATCGGAATGCTCAACACTAATCATCACCCATGTCCTTGGAGAATTTCACAGGAAAATCTGCACATAAAAGCAAATTCTAATTATCTCTAAAAATCATTTCTATATAAGACATTTAATAGATGGTATAAATTTAGACTAGATGCATTTCTCCGGCGCATCCGCTGCCCCATTGTGAGGTGCGGGGAGGTGGGGCGGAGTTCCGGCCGCGCATGCGCGGTCAGAAAAAGCGGTCCGTCGGCTGCAAAAAAACGTGACATTTAACGTTTTTTGCTCCCGGCGGTCCGCCACAACACGGCGCAACCGTCACAAGACGGTTGCGACGTGTGTCAATACGTCGCAATGCGTCGGTAATGTAACTCTATGGGGCAAAAACACATCCTGCAAACAACTTTTCAGGATGCGTTTTTTCCCCTAAACGAAGCATTGCGACGTATTCAAAAAAACGCCAGTGTGAAAGTAGCCATAGTCTGAACATGTGCCAGATTTAACTTTTAGCATGAACCATTGGGATAAATTTGAAGTATTAAGACAGTGCAGTCACAGTTTACACTGTATAAAAATTAGACAATTTTAATAAATCTGCCCTGATGAGTTTTTTTTACTTCAGATAGCATACACAAGCTGGACTATTTTCTTATAAAAGTTAGAAGTTGCATGGGAAAAAATTAGAATAATTAGTATGAATGATTTTGTGTCTCCTTGACTCGCTCTTTATGATACCTTCCAAAGGGCCATAGCTAATATTGGGATTATATATACCAAAAGACTGATCAGCACCTCCTAAGTGTGATATATACACATAAGAAAGAAAATATGCGGCACTCACCCCAATTCAGCAGTGAAAAGCGTGAATTTTAATGGAAAACATAACCAGATAAAAATCCGTTACAACATCAGGTAAGTGTGAACATGTGCAAACTGCCAGACTGCATACATGAATTGGCCAATTTATGCACTAAGAACCTTCATTTTCATTCATTTCCGTAAGTTTAAAAAAAAAAAAAAATTGAAATTTTTTTTTTGAGTAGTGAAATGTAGATTATTTATTAATGGTTTTTCTGTGTTTTCACATGGCCTAAACTTATACATAGTGCTGCTGTGCTCTCTTTTCTATAATATTGGGATTAGTGATGGGCAGTCCGGCTTTTTTTTGGTGAACTGGATTGTTTGGCTTTGTTCACCAATATGTTCCAGCACTATTGGTTTCCAAACACATCCCTATTAGATATTTGTTAACAATCAGGTGAGCACCGTATTTATGGTAAAGTCAGCAAGTAGTTATGTGGTCAAAACTGTAAACCCCTGCAGCTAGCCAATGGCAGAGTGTTTTTTCAAGTTTTAACTTGAACTGCTGGCTGGGTTAGATTTTGGTCACTAATACTATGGCAGTAGGGCAACATCGTTTGACCCTCAATGAGAGTCATTGATATCTTAATATATACTTACCTTGTAATGTATTCACATCCTGTTCCGTCCAGATGTGTCCGGATCCCAGAATTCCAAGCAGCGGAAGTTCACCGACCTCCATATTGGGACACCCAATTGATGGGTGTCTGAATATGGAAACTGCTGGTGGTACCAGCCTCTTGCGCGGTACCACCAGCGGAACACCGTCGCACCACACACACTGTATACGCCGTACACACCACACACAAACACACTGTATATGCCGTACGCACCACATACACACACAGTATACGCCATACACAGCCTCTTGCGCGGTACCACCAACGGAAGACCATCGCGAACACACCGCCGTCGGGATCAGCTGAATGATTCACTGATCGCCGCCATCTTTGTACCAGAGGAGCGCATGCACAGTTTTAATATGACCACTGCTATCTGACTGCACAAAGATGGCTATGGTCTGATTTACTGCACCTGTGCGAATTCTGCACAGGTGCAGGGAATCATTCGGCTAATCCCGGTGGCAGATGAGCGACGTGTCTACAGGCAGAGGAACCCGGTCACATTAAAGGGGTTTTCCCACAAACGAAAGTTCATTTAAAAAATTGTCTGTGGACTGTCTGACCGTGTACGGAGCATACCACATCTCCTGAGCAGGGGAGGAAGCAAAAGACAATACTGACATTACAGCAGGGTATCACAGAAGATTTCTTTTGCCAGTTAAAATATTTCACTGACTGTTTTTAAGCAATATTTTACCTCACAAAATGTATTCTCTGCTATCTCCTGCATAATGTCAGTATAGTCTTTTGCTTCCTCCCCTGCCCAGGAGCTGTGGCATGTTCTGTAGATGGTCAGACACAGGCAATTCTTAAAATGAACTTTTGTTCGTGGGAAAACCCCTTTAAAAAGCAAATATCAATGCCAACATGGCTCCTCCTAAAAAGTATGCCAATGTCAAAGAAGAGAGCACAGATGGGAGAAGTCAGCACATGGGGAAAGAGAGAGTGGATAGGTGGGTGAGCACATGGGGGGAGAGATTCTCAATGCTGCAAAGCCTTCCCCATCGTGGTATTACAGCCCTCCTGATGCAATAGCATCAGGCCTCCATCTAGTAATAATAATAATCTTTATTTACGGTATATAGCGCCAACATATTCCACAGCGCTTTACAGTTTAACAGTTTATACACAAGTCATAAGTAACAACGTTAAAGATAATACAATAATTAAAGCAAAATAAGATGACCCTGCTCGTGGGAGCTTACAATCTACAATGAGGTGTGGGGGGGACACAAAGTACAGGTGTGCATTTACAATGTTGGTCCAGCCATCTTGAGGGAGTAGGGGATAGATAAAGGCTTCATGAACTGGTCATCAGCCAGTATTTGTAGTGCTGTTTGGTGCAGTAGAATTTGATGGAGGGTTATTCTCAGATAGTGAATGGGCTACACACATACTTACACATAAAATGACTTTGATTAGGGAATGTGATAGGCCACTCTGAACAGATGTGTTTTGAGGGAGCGCCTAAAACTGTGCAAGTTGTAAATAGTCCTATTTTCCTGGGGTAGAGCATTCCAGAGGATAGTGGGAGAAGTCTTGTAGTCGGGAGTGGGAGGTATGGATTAGTGTAGAAGTTAGTTGAAAGTCATTTGCAGAATGTAATGAGCAGGTAGGCTGATAAACAGAAATGAGGGAGGAGATGTAGGGTGGTGCCACACTGTGGAGAGCTTTGTGGGTGTGAACAAGCAGCTTGAATTGGATCATATAATGAATGGGCAGCCAGTGCAATGACTGGCAAAGAGCGGACATGTCCAAGTACCGATTAGCCAGATGGACGACCATGGCTGTTGTATTAAGGAAGGACTGGAGAGGGGAAAGTCGAGTGAGGGGGAGGCCAATTAATAGAGCATTACAGTAGTCCAGGCGGAAGTGGATCAGGGCAACAGTGAGGGTTTTTGTTGCTTCCATGGTGAGAAAGAGGCGGATTGCAGAGATGTTCTTTAAGTGTTCTTTAAGCAGCAAGAACGGGCAAGAGATTGTATATAGGAGGTGAAGGAAAGATTGGTGTCAATCATAACACCGAGACAGCCTGCTGCCTAGGCGTTATTGTGGTGCCACCCACGGAAAAGGAGATGTCAGATTTAGTGAGGTTAGTAGAAGCAGTTCTGGAGCAGAAGAAGTTAAGTTTTGGAAAGATTGAGTTTCAGATAGAGAGCAAACATAATATAGGAGACTGCGGACAGTCACTGGCTTTCTGTAGTACAGTGGAGGTAAGGTCAGGGGATGACGTGTATAGTTGTGTGTCATCGGCGTAAAGATAGCATTAAAAGCCAAATTTGCTAATGGAAAGATTGGTGTCAATCATAACACCGAGACAGCCTGCTGCCTAGGCGTTATTGTGGTGCCACCCACGGAAAAGGAGATGTCAGATTTAGTGAGGTTAGTAGAAGCAGTTCTGGAGCAGAAGAAGTTAAGTTTTGGAAAGATTGAGTTTCAGATAGAGAGCAAACATAATATAGGAGACTGCGGACAGTCACTGGCTTTCTGTAGTACAGTGGAGGTAAGGTCAGGGGATGACGTGTATAGTTGTGTGTCATCGGCGTAAAGATAGCATTAAAAGCCAAATTTGCTAATGGTCTGTCCAATTGGGGCCATGTGGAGAGTAGAGAAGGTGCCAAGGACTGAGCCCTGAGGGTCCCCAACAGTGAGAGGAAGAGGAGATGAATTGGAGTCAGCAAACGATACACTGAAGGAGCTGTCAGAAAGATAGGAAGAGAACTAGGAGAGGGCAGTGTCCTTTATGCCTATTGACTGGAGCATAGAGAGTAGGAGATGAGGGTCAACAGTTTTGAAAGCTGCAGAGAGGTCGGGAAGAATGAGCAGAGAGTGGTCACCATTTGCTGCCAGATGGTCATTGGTCACTTTGAGTGCAGTTTCTGTCAAATGTAGTGGGCAGAAACTGGACTGTGAAGGATCTAGGAGGGAGGGTGTGGAGAGGTAATGGGTAAGGCGGGAGTAGACCAGGCACTCCAAGAGTTTAGAGATGAAGGGGAGATTGGAGACTGGTCTGCAGTTATTTGTGCAGGATGGATCGAGAGAGGTTTTTTTAAAATAATTGAGTAATAATAGAGTGTTTGAAGGAGGAGGGGAAAATGCCAGAGGAGAGGGAGAGAGATTAAAGATTGTAGTTAGGTGAGTTGTGACAACTGGAGATAGAGATCGGAGGAAATGTGAGGGAATGGGGTCGGTAGTGCATGTAATCGGACGAGAAGAAGAAAGTAGCCTGGAGACTTCTTCTGTGATGGGATCAAATGTGGAGAGTGAGGCAGGGGAGATGCTGGGAGGGATGCAAGTCTCAGCACTTAGTGGCTGGGAGCGGATTTCCTGATGGAAAGTCTCTATTTTCCCTATAAATTTTGAGGCTGTCATGCTGCTGCAATGCAGGTAGGTGCAGGCTTCACTAGATGGCAGTAGAGAGGAAGCAGGTCTGCACCTAAACAGAGCTGACCTGCAGTGCAGCAGTGAGGCTACCACAGCTGGCAGCAAAATAGTCAAACAAGCCAGTTCTATATAGTCAGTATCACAGTGCCAAAGGAAAAGACAAAACACAGAGTTAGAGACAAGCCAAAAGGTCAGTAGCATTCAGGAGCAGATAAGCCAAAGACAGAAGACAAAAACAGGTCAGGATTAGTGTTGAGCATTCCGATACCGCAAGTATCGGGTATCGGCCGATATTTGCGGTATCGGAATTCCGATACTGAATTCCGATACTTCCCGCGTATCGGATACCGGAATCGGAAGTTCCCAGAATTCAAATTGAACGCAGCAGCCAATGAGGAATGAATGAAAGTGTGGGCACATCCTGTTTAGCATGGTGGGCATGTAAGTACTGGCAAGGCTTGGATTGGCTGCTGAAATGATGTCACTCTGCACTATAAAAAAGCGCTGCCGCCATTTTGCGCTCACTCTGCTGTGATTTCAGTTAGGGACAGGACGCTGTGTTCTAACTGAGGGCCAGTTGAGCTAGCTAATTGCTTTATTTTCCTTTCCAAAGGCTAATTTAGCAAAACGCTGTGTGTTCTTCACTGTTCACCTTGCTCTTGCCTTGCAGCGCTGTTTTAACAGCGTTCTGCAAGGTCTCTGTGTGTGTGTGTGTGCAGCTCACTCTGTAGTCTGTGTGCAGCCATATACCCGGTTGTATTCAGCTCAGGGGGGGTTCACACTGCCTCACACAGTTGTTCTTTTTTGCTCTTAGTGCAGCCTGCTGCACATTTTTTCTCAAATTTCCTATTAGTGTTTTTCCACCAGTCTCCAGCTCTATTGTGGAAAAACACTACATAGGATAACCTAGAGGGGGGTTTTTGGGCCTTGCAGCGCCGTTTACGGCTGTCTGCACGGTCTCCGTGTGAGCCCAGCTCGCCCTGTAGTCTGTGTGCAGCCATAGCCGGTTGGATTCAGCTCAGGGTTCGTTACTGGCTCATACCTTGAGAAAAATTTTCCTTTTTTTCAAATAGTGCAGCCTGTTTAAAATTTGAAAAAAAAAATTCCTATTAGTGTCTTTCCACTCGTATCCAGCTAAATAGTGGAAAAACACTATATAGGATAACCTAGAGGAGGGTTTTTTGGCCTTGCAGCGCCGTTTACGGCTGTCTGCACGGTCTCCGTGTGAGCCCAGCTCGCCCTGTAGTCTGTGTGCAGCCATAGCCGGTTGGATTCAGCTCAGGGTTCGTTACTGGCTCATACCTTGAGAAAAATTTTCCTTTTTTTCAAATAGTGCAGCCTGTTTAAAATTTGAAAAAAAAAATTCCTATTAGTGTCTTTCCACTCGTATCCAGCTAAATAGTGGAAAAACACTATATAGGATAACCTAGAGGAGGGTTTTTTGGCCTTGCAGCGCCGTTTACGGCTGTCTGCACGGTCTCCGTGTGAGCCCAGCTCGCCCTGTAGTCTGTGTGCAGCCATAGCCGGTTGGATTCAGCTCAGGGTTCGTTACTGGCTCATACCTTGAGAAAAATTTTCCTTTTTTTCAAATAGTGCAGCCTGTTTAAAATTTGAAAAAAAAAATTCCTATTAGTGTCTTTCCACTCGTATCCAGCTAAATAGTGGAAAAACACTATATAGGATAACCTAGAGGAGGGTTTTTTGGCCTTGCAGCGCCGTTTACGGCTGTCTGCACGGTCTCCGTGTGAGCCCAGCTCGCCCTGTAGTCTGTGTGCAGCCATAGCCGGTTGGATTCAGCTCAGGGTGCGTTACTGCCTCATACCTTGAAAAACAATTTCCTTTTTTTCAAATAGTGCAGCCAGTTTAAAATTTGAAAAAAAAAATTCCTATTAGTGTCTTTCCACTTGTATCCAGCTAAATAGTGGAAAAACACTATATAGGATAACCTAGAGGAGGGTTTCTTGGCCTTGCAGCGCCGTTTACGGCTGTCTGCACGGTCTCCGTGTGATTTAAACTAGCTCTGTAGCCCGATCTGCACCAAAAAAAAGGTTAAGTTCACCAAACACAACTTACACTTGTGTAGGCCACATTTGAAAAATAATAAAGTTTAGTCCACAATTTACAACATTAGTGTTTCTTACACCTGTTAGGAGGAGCATTACAGGAATAAGCACACTAAGGCCTTAGTACTTTTCTGCTTATCTTTATCTGTCAACCAAGATGAAGAGGGCAGGGAGTAAGGCACGTGGGCATGGGCGCGGAGCAGGGAGAGGAGCAGGGAGAGGACGTGGTGATTCTGTGCCTGCTGCGGGCGCCGGTGACTCGTCGTCACTCAGTTTCAGCAGGGAACAGTCCTTCATGCGCAGCTTTGTCGGAGAGCGCCGTGCACCGCTGCTGCGTGAAGACCAAATTGAAGCCGTTGTCGGGTGGATGGCAGCTAACGCCTCGGCATCGACTTCAGTTAGTGCCACATCCTCTCAGGCACAGAGCACTGGAGAGCAGCCATCTGTCTCTTCACCACCTGCCAAATTGGCCAGGCAGTCAGAGAGCCCAGGACAGGAGCCGTCTCTACTTCTGTTCTCTGAATCTCTTGGCTTGGAAACAGGGGGCCAGCCAAGCAGCATTGGAGAAATGGAAGAAGAGGCAGTGTGCAGTGATGCCCAACACCTTTTTCTCTCTGACTCTGAAGAGGCAGGTGGGCCAGTGCCTCCGGTGACCACAGCGCAGTACGCATCTGATGATGAAACTCAGGTGCCGCTTTCTCGTGCGTACTGTGCTGCTGAGACTACCCAGGAGGAGCAGTTGGTGGCAGAGGGTAGTGGAGATGATGAGGTCCTTGACCCATCGTGGCGTGAGGAACAGGAAGGTGGTGGGAGCAGCTCAGAGGAAGAGCTTCCTCTTACGGGCCAAAGAGGGAGAGGGAGGGGGAAGACTGCGGAGCCTGTAGCCTCCACTTTGGCACCCGTTAGGAGCCTGTCTCTTTCCAAAGCCAAAAAGGGCGCTCCCAAGACTTGCAGTGCCTGGTCCTTTTTTGACACAGTTGCAGATGACATTTGTTTTGTCAAATGCAAGCTGTGTCATCATAAAGTAAAAAGAGGGAAAAATGTCAGCAACCTCAATACCACAAATATGTGGAAACATGTGCGGACCAGGCACGCGGTGGAGTTACAGAAACACACTGAAGATGTAGGCCAACCAACAGCGGCAGCTACCACCTCTCCAGCTCGTGTTGCCTCTTCCTCCAGCTCACGCACAGCTGGTTTGGCTTCCTCCCAGAGACCTTGTGTAATTCCACCCACAGCACCACCTTCCCAGTCATCCTCACACTCCCAGTCTACTCTACAGCCATCGGTAGTACAGGCATGGGAGAAAAGGCGGGCATTCTCGGCCAACCACCCCCGAGCACAGGCTCTGAATGCAGGCATTGCCAAACTGTTGTCCCTGGAAATGCTCTCGTTCAGGCTGGTGGAGACTGACAGCTTCCGTGACTTGATGGCATTGGCAGTCCCACAGTACAAGGTGCCCAGCCGCTTTTACTTCAGCAGGCAGGCTGTCCCTGCCCTGCACAGGCATGTTGAGGCAAACATAAAACATGCGCTACTGAACGCCGTCAGTAGCAAGGTCCACCTCACCACCGATGCGTGGACCAGTCAGCATGGACAGGGGCGATATGTTTCCCTCACTGCCCATTGGGTTAATGTTGTTGAGCCAGGTACAGATCGTGCGAGTGGCGCAGGACGTGTCCTGCCCACTCCAAGGATTGCAGGAATCCAGTCTGTACGCATCGACTCCTCCTCTTACACCAGTTCCTCTGATTCCTCTCTGCAGGATCCGTCACAGTCCACCCCCACATGGACCCGTGAACGTTTACCTATGACCGACATGAGCACAGCCGTGGCCAAACGTCAGCAGGCCGTCTTGAAACTAGTTTCATTGGGGCATCGAAGCCACACAGCGCAGGAGCTCTGGAATGCCATAAAGCAGGAGAGCGATGTGTGGTTACTGCCAGCGAATCTCCAGCCAGGCATGGTAGTGTGTGACAATGGCCGAAATCTGGTGGCAGCTTTGGCCCTTGGCAACCTCACTCACATCCCATGTCTGGCACATGTGCTCAATTTGGTTGTGCAGAGTTTTCTGAGGGACTATCCGGATCTTGATGCCCTGCTGCACAAGGTCCGCCTAGAGTGTGCTCACTTGCGGCGTTCCAGCTTGGCCAGATCCCGCATTGCTGCTCTGCAGCGCCGATTCCGCCTTCCGGAACACCGCATCATATGTGACCTACCTACCCGGTGGAATTCCACGTTACATATGTTGGAGCGGTTGTGTGAGCAGCAGCAAGCAGTTATGGAGTACCAGCTGCATCTGGCGCAAAGAAGTCGCAGTCAGCGCCGATCAGACTTCACAACCACAGAGTGGGCCACTATGAAGGACGTCTGCCAGGTTTTGCGTCCTTTTGATTATTCCACGCGGATGGCAAGTGCAGATGATGCACTAGTCAGCATGACTGTCCCCCTTATCTGCCTGCTTCAGCAAACTTTGCAAGGGTTAAGGGATGATGTGGTGGAAGAGGTGGAGGATGAGGAGTCACCTTTTCCATCAGCTTCTGGAGAGTCAGCGCCACGTGGTTCCTCACAAAGGGGTACGCAGGGGCCAATTTGTGAGGAGGATGAGGAGGAGTCAATGGAGGAGGAAGAGCTCCGTCCAGAGGAGGGAGCGACACAATTGTCCAGTGGTCAGTGTGTACAGCGAGGGTGGGGTGATGACGAGCGGGCAGAGATCATGTCTCAAGCAGGGGACAGCGTTTCTGGGCCGGTTGGCACTCTGCAGCACATGGTGGATTTCATGCTGCAGTGCCTGAGAAACGACCGCCGCATCGACCACATTCTCAACATGCCTGATTATTGGGTGTTCACCCTCCTCGATCCTCGCTACCGGGACAACGTCCAAAACCTCATCCCTGCGTTGACCCGGGAGCGTAAATTGCGGGAGTACCACGACACACTGGTGAATTCCATCATCTTCTCCTGTCCAACTGAGAGGAGTGCTGCTAGTGCTTTACAAAGCAGCTCAGTGCGTCGAGGCAGTGGGGGAGGCTCTGCCCAAAGAGGGAGCAGAAGCAGTGCCTCTGCCCAAGGCAAGCCCAGTATGGCACAACTCTGGCACACTTTTGTGTGCCCGCCCCAAATGTCTACACCATCACCGGCGGCTCCAGTCAGCAGGAGGCAACGGTTCCGTCAGATGGTGACAGACTACATGGCTTGCCCTCTTACTGTACTCCCAGACGGCTCTTCCCCGTTCAAGTTTTGGGTCTCTAAGCTGGATACATGGCCAGAGCTAAGCCAGTATGCATTGGAGGTGCTGGCTTGCCCTGCGGCTAGTGTCTTATCGGAACGTGTCTTTAGTGCCGCAGGTGGTGTACTAACAGACCGTCGCATGCGACTATCCTCCGATAACGTTGACCGGCTTACTTTCCTGAAAATGAACCAGGCCTGGATCTCGCAGGAATTTGCCACTCCTCTGCCTGATTAAGTAATTGGGTGTCATCCAGGTCTCCTGCTGTGTTCATCTTTCTACCACCTGAACTGCTATTCCTGGGCTCCAACACCGCCAGTTGCGGCTCAGAAGTGCAGGCTGCACAGTAAAAACATACGACCCAGTGTTATTGGGTTTCAGTAACGTCAGCTGATCCCCAGCTGTGTAGCCGGCAATGTGTCCTGCGACCGCCACGCTGGCACAACAACCTAAATGTAAGGGAACCTGTCCCCCCCCCCCCCCGTCGTTTGTTACTGAAAGAGCCATCTTGTGCAGCAGTAATGCTGCACAAGGAAAAGGTAGCTCTTTTTTTTTAGCTCTTTGCACACGCAGAACTTAACACTTATAAAATGTGTTCACTGATACCGTTATACCGTCCCGGAGCTGGGACTTTCCTTCGTAATGTGACGCAGCACAGCCGTCATTCCTACCCCCTTGGTGCCATGCGCTGCCTCCTCAGCGTTGTTTTAAGCTGTCACGGAGCCTGCGCTGTTCTGTTATCCCTTGGGCATGCCCTATTTGCGCTGCCTGTCTTCTGACATAATTTGGTGTCAGGCTGGCTGCGCCTGTGCGGCCGCGGTGCCCGAGATCCCGCCTCGCAGTGTCTTCTGATTGAGTCACACTGCGGGCCTGGGATCCATGGGCATGCGCAGTGCATATCTTCCCCTCGGGCTCTCGCTCATTTCCCTCCGCCTTCTTTAGACTGTGCGCCGTCAGCTGATCCCTAGCATGCCACGGCCGTGACACCGCACAGTCTGAAGAAGAGGGAAGGAGGGGAGTGAGAGTCGAGGTTATGCACTGTGCATGCCCATGGTTCCAAGGCCCGCAGTGGGATTACGTTAGATGAGACTGCGAGGTGGGATCTGGAGCAGCGTGGACGCACAGGCACTGACAGCCTGACACCAAATTATGTCAGAAGACAGGCAGCGCTAATTGGGCATGGCCAAGGGCTAACAGAACAGCGCAGGCTCCGTGGCAGCTTAAAACAACGCTGAGGAGGCAGCGCACGGCATCAAGGGGATAGGAATGACAGCTGTGCTGTGTCCCATTACGAAGGAAATTCGCACCTCCGGAACGGTTTAACGGTATAAAGGGACACATTTTTAGTGTTTACTTCGGTGTTTGCAAGGAGCATAATTAAAAGAGCAACCTTTTCCTTTTGCATCCTTAGTGCTGCACAACATGGCTCTTTCAGCTACAAACGTCTTGGGGGGGGGGGTTAAAGGTTTCCTTTCAACTTGCTCCAATCAGGCTTCGGCCTACACTCTGTTCCTCTGCTCCTCCTGCTGTCCCTGGGCTCTAACACCGCCAGTTGGTGCCTGGAAGTGCTGTGTGCACAGTCAACAGTCGCTCCTCTGTTATTGGGGTTCAGTAACGTCAGCTGATCCCCAGCTGTGTGTGCGGCAATACCTCCAATCTGCTCCTCCTGCTGTCCCTGGGCTCTAACACCGCCAGTTGGTGCCTGGAAGTGCTGTGTGCACAGTCAACAGTCGCTCCTCTGTTATTGGGGTTCAGTAACGTCAGCTGATCCCCAGCTGTGTATCCGGCAACGTGTCATGCGACCGCCACGCTGGCACAACTAAAATGTAAGGGGACCTGTCCCCCCCCCCCCTAGGCGTTTGTTACTGAAAGAGCCACCATGTGCAGCACTAATACTGCACAAGGGAAAGGTCGCTCTTGAAATTATGCTCCTTGCAAACGCTGAACTACACACTCATGTAATGTGTCCCCTCACACCGTCCAACCGTCCCGGAGGTGGGACTTTCCTTTGTAATGTGACACAGCACAGCCGTCATTGCTACCCCCTTGGCACCGTGCGCTGCCTCCTTAGCGTTGTTTGATTCCGTCATGGACCCTGCGCTGTTATGTTATCCCTTGGCCATGCACAGTTTGCGCTGCCCGTCCTCTGACATCATTTGTTGTCGTCCTGGCTGCGCCTGTGCGTCCACGCTGCCCGAAATCACACCTCGCAGTGTCGTCTAATGTGATCCCACAGTGGGCCTGGTATCCATGGCCATGCGCAGTGCATATACTAGCCTCTCACTCCCCTTCTTCACGCTTCTTCAGACTAGGCGGCGTCAGCTGATCCCTAATAGCATGCCACGGCCGTGACGCCGCACAGTCTGAAGAAGCAGGAAGGAGGTGAGTGAGAGGCGATGATATGCACTGCGCATGCCCATGGATCCCTGGCCCGCAGTGGGACTACATTAGATGACACTGCAAGGTTGGATCTCGGGCAGCTTGGACGCACAGGCACTGCCAGCCTGACACCTACATGATGTCAGAAGACGGGCACCGCTAACTGTGCATGGCCAAGGGATAACATTACAGTGCGGGCTCCGTGACAGAACCAAACAACGTTGAGGAGGTGGTGCCCGGCACCAAGGGGGTTGGAATGACGGCTGTGCTGTGTCACATTACAAAGGAAAGTCCCACTTCCGGGATGGTTTGACGGTGTGAGGGGACACATTATATGAGTGTGTACTTCAGCGTTTGCAAGGAGCATAATTTTCGGAGCCACCATTTTCCATGTGCAGTATTACTGCTGTACAAGATGGCTCTTTCAGCAACAAATGCCTGGGGGGGGGGGTTAAAGGTTCCCTTTCAACTTGCTCCACTGCAGGCTTCGGCCTACACTCTGCTCCTCTTTGATTCCCTGGGTTTCAACACTGTCAGTTGCCACCTGGAAGTGTTGTCTACACAGAAAAAAACACTAGGTGATGTGTCAGTGGGGTTCAGCACCGCCAGCTGTTCCCCTGCTGTGTAGTCGGCAACGTGTCCAGCACAAGCCACGCTGGCACAACAGAACAAAAGCTGCCACCAGTGCAGGCTTCGGCCTACACTCTGCTCCTCTCCTCCTCCTGCTGACCCTGGGCTCAAACACCGCTAGTTTTTGCCCGGAAGTGCTAGCTGCACAGAGAAAAACACCAGCCAATGTGTTAGTGGGGTTCAGCAACGCCAGCTGTTCCCCTGCTGTGTAGCCGGCAACGTGACCTGCAAACGCCATGCAGGCACAGGAACTGAAATTAAAAGGGAACCTGGCCCCACCCCCCCAGGTGTTTCTATGTATAACAGCCACCTAGTACAGCAGTACTGCTGCATTTGTACAAGGTGGCTGACTTTTTCTCCTTGCCCACGTGGAACTCAACACGTACAAAATGTGTCTCATTGAGACCATTCCACTGTCCCTGAGGTGTGACTTTCCTTTGTAATGATACGCAGCACCCCCCTTGGTAGCGTTTCCCGTCTTTTGTCATCATGGTTAGCTGGCTGCGCCTGTGCATCCGCCCTGCTAGAAACAACGCCCCTCGTTGTCATATTTATTTTGTCAGCGAGGGTGTGGTTTATGGGCACGAGCAGTGCATATGTTCGCCTGTCTTAACTCATCTCCTTCCGCCTTCTTCAGACTGTGCGGCCTCCTGGCCGTGGTAGGCGATAAGGGATCAGCTGAGGCCGCCCAGTCTGGAGCAGGTGTAAGGACATGTGTAAGCGGCAAACCTATTTACTGCACAAGGCCACGAATCCCAGCCACGCAGTGTGATTTTTTGAAAACACACTGTGGGTCTGGGATTCATGTCCATCGCTAACCGCAACGGCCGACATGAAATGAGGTCAGAAGACAGGAAGCGCTCACAGCGCATGGCCAAGGGATCACAATAGCGCAGACTCCTGTACAGCAAATAACAACGCTCAGGAATCTGCGCCCAGTACCTAGGTGCAAATTTTGACACCTGTGCTGCGTCTCGTTAAAAAGACAAGTCACGCCTCCACAACTGTTTGACAGTATAATGGGCTAAATAGTGTACGTGTTTTAGTCAGCGTGTGCAAGGAGCAAAACAAATAGAGCAACCTTTTACTTGTGCAGCATTAATGCTGCACAAGGTGTGGCTCTTGTACCTTGCAACACCTGAGGGGGGGGTTAAAGGTAACCTTTGAAATTGGTTCAACTAGGCTTCGGCCTACACTCTGCTCCTCTACTCCTCCTGCTGACCCTGGGCTCAAACACCGCTAGTTTTTGCCCGGAAATGCTAGCTGCACAGAGAAAAACACCAGCCAATGTGTTAGTGGGGTTCAGCACCGCCAGCTGTTCCCCTGCTGTGTAGTCGGCAACGTGTCCAGCACAAGCCACGCTGGCACAACAGAACAAAAGCTGCCACCAGTGCAGGCTTCGGCCTACACTTTGCTCCTCTCCTCCTCCTGCTGACCCTGGGCTCAAACAACGCCAGTTTCTGCCCGGACATGCTAGCTGCACAGAGAAAAACACCAGCCAATGTGTTAGTGGGGTTCAGCACCGCCTGCTGTTCCCCCGCTGTGTAGCCGGCATCGTGTCCAGCACAAGCCACGCTGGCACAACCGACCAAAAGCTGCCACCAGTGCAGGCTTCGGCCTACACTTTGCTCCTCTCCTCCTCCTCCTGCTGACCCTGGGCTCTAACACCGCTAGTTTTTGCCCGGACATGCAATCTGCACAGAGAAAAACACCAGTCAATGTGTCAGTGGGGTTCAGCAACGCCAGCTGTTCCCCTGCTGTGTAGCTTGCAACGTGACCTGCAAACGCCACGCAGGCACATGAACTGAAATTGAAGGGAGCCTGCCCCCCACCCACAGGTGTTTCTATGTATATCAGCCACCTTGTACAGCAGTACTGCTGCATTTGTACAAGGTGGCTGACTTTTTCTCCTTGCCCACGTGGAACTCAACACGTACAAAATGTGTCTCATTACAGACCATTACAATGTCCCTGAGGTGTGACTTTCCTTTGTAATGACACGCAGCACCACCCTTGTTAGCGCTGCCCGTCTTTTGACATCATTGGTTAGCTGGCTGCGCCTGTGCATCTCCCCTGCTCGAAACAACGGCCCTCGGTGTCTTATTTTTTTGGACAGCGAGGGTGTGATTGATGGGCATGTGCAGTGCATATGTTTGCCTGTGTTCACTCATCTCCTTCCGCCTTCTTCAGACTGTGCGGCCTCCTGGCCGTGGTAGGCGATAAGGGATCAGCTGAGGCCGCCCAGTCTGGAGCAGGTGTAAGGACATGTGTAAGCGGCAAACCTATTTACTGCACAAGGCCACGAATCCCAGCCACGCAGTGTGATTTTTTGAAAACACACTGTGGGTCTGGGATTCATGTCCATCGCTAACCGCAACGGCCGACATGAAATGAGGTCAGAAGACAGGAAGCGCTCACAGCGCATGGCCAAGGGATCACAATAGCGCAGACTCCTGTACAGCAAATAACAACGCTCAGGAATCTGCGCCCAGTACCTAGGTGCAAATTTTGACACCTGTGCTGCGTCTCGTTAAAAAGACAAGTCACGCCTCCACAACTGTTTGACAGTATAATGGGCTAAATAGTGTACGTGTTTTAGTCAGCGTGTGCAAGGAGCAAAACAAATAGAGCAACCTTTCACTTGTGCAGCATTAATGCTGCACAAGGTGTGGCTCTTGTACCTTGCAACACCTGAGGGGGGGGTTAAAGGTAACCTTTGAAATTGGTTCAACTAGGCTTCGGCCTACACTCTGCTCCTCTACTCCTCCTGCTGACCCTGGGCTCAAACACCGCTAGTTTTTGCCAGGAAATGCTAGCTGCACAGAGAAAAACACCAGCCAATGTGTTAGTGGGGTTCAGCACCGCCAGCTGTTCCCCTGCTGTGTAGTCGGCAACGTGTCCAGCACAAGCCACGCTGGCACAACAGAACAAAAGCTGCCACCAGTGCAGGCTTCGGCCTACACTTTGCTCCTCTCCTCCTCCTGCTGACCCTGGGCTCTAACAACGCCAGTTTCTGCCCGGACATGCTAGCTGCACAGAGAAAAACACCAGCCAATGTGTTAGTGGGGTTCAGCACCGCCTGCTGTTCCCCCGCTGTGTAGCCGGCATCGTGTCCAGCACAAGCCACGCTGGCACAACCGACCAAAAGCTGCCACCAGTGCAGGCTTCGGCCTACACTTTGCTCCTCTCCTCCTCCTCCTGCTGACCCTGGGCTCTAACACCGCTAGTTTTTGCCCGGACATGCAATCTGCACAGAGAAAAACACCAGTCAATGTGTCAGTGGGGTTCAGCAACGCCAGCTGTTCCCCTGCTGTGTAGCTTGCAACGTGACCTGCAAACGCCACGCAGGCACATGAACTGAAATTGAAGGGAGCCTGCCCCCCACCCACAGGTGTTTCTATGTATATCAGCCACCTTGTACAGCAGTACTGCTGCATTTGTACAAGGTGGCTGACTTTTTCTCCTTGCCCACGTGGAACTCAACACGTACAAAATGTGTCTCATTACAGACCATTACAATGTCCCTGAGGTGTGACTTTCCTTTTTAATGACACGCAGCACCCCCATTGTTAGCGCTGCCCGTCTCCTGACATCATTGGTTGGCTGGCTGTGCCTGTGCGTCCCCCCTGCCCGACACAACGCCCCCCGTTGTCTCATATATTTTGACTGCGAGGGTGTGATTGATGGGCACGAGCAGTGCATATGTTCCCCTGTTTTCACTCCCCTCCTTCCGCCTTCTTCTGACTGTGCGGCCTCATGGCCGCGGCATGCGATAAGGGATCAGCTGAGGCCGCCCAGTCTGAAGCAGGTGTAAGGACATGTGTGAGCGGCGAACATATTTACTGCACAAGGCCACGAATCCCAGCACCGCAGTGTGACTTTAGGAAAAGCCACTGTGGGTCTGGGATTTATGGCCATCGTTAACCGCACCGGCCAACATGAAATGAGGTCATGAGACGGCCTGCACTAACAGGGTATTGCCAAGGGATAACACAAGAGCGCAGTTTCCTGTACTGCAAATAACAACGGTAAGGAATCTGCGCACAGCACCTAGGTGTAAATTTGTACACCTGTGCTGCGTCTCCTTAAAAAGACTAGTAGTCACGCCTCCACTACTGTTTGACAGTATAATGGGCTAAATAGTGTACGTGTTTAATTCAGCGTGTGCAAGGAGCAAAATTAAATAGAGCAACCTTTGACTTGTGCATCATTAATGCTGTTCAAGGTGTGGCTCTTGTACCTTGCAACACCTGAGGGGGGGGGTTAAAGGTAACCTTTGAAATTGGTTCAACTAGGCTTCGGCCTACACTCTGCTCCTCTACTCCTCCTGCTGACCCTGGGCTCAAACACCGCTAGTTTTTGCCCGGAAATGCTAGCTGCACAGAGAAAAACACCAGCCAATGTGTTAGTGGGGTTCAGCACCGCCAGCTGTTCCCCCGCTGTGTAGCCGGCATCGTGTCCAGCACAAGCCACGCTGGCACAACCGACCAAAAGCTGCCACCAGTGCAGGCTTCGGCCTACACTTTGCTCCTCTCCTCCTCCTCCTGCTGACCCTGGGCTCTAACACCGCTAGTTTTTGCCCGGACATGCAATCTGCACAGAGAAAAACACCAGTCAATGTGTCAGTGGGGTTCAGCAACGCCAGCTGTTCCCCTGCTGTGTAGCTTGCAACGTGACCTGCAAACGCCACGCAGGCACATGAACTGAAATTGAAGGGAGCCTGCCCCCCACCCACAGGTGTTTCTATGTATAACAGCCACCTTGTACAGCAGTACTGCTGCATTTGTACAAGGTGGCTGACTTTTTCTCCTTGCCCACGTGGAACTCAACACGTAGAAAATGTTTCTCATTAGAGACCATTACAATGTCCCTGAGGTGTGACTTTCCTTTGTAATGACACGCAGCACCACCCTTGTTAGCGCTGCCCGTCTTTTGACATCATTGGTTAGCTGGCTGCGCCTGTGCATCTCCCCTGCTCGAAACAACGCCCCTCGGTGTCTTATTTTTTTGGACAGCGAGGGTGTGATTGATGGGCATGTGCAGTGCATATGTTTGCCGGTGTTCACTCATCTCCTTCCGCCTTCTTCAGACTGGGTGTCCTCATGGCCTCGGCAGGCGATAAGGGATCAGATGAGGCCGTCCAGTCTGAAGCAGGTGTAAGGACATGTGTGAGCGGCAAACATATTTACTGCACCAGGGCACGAATCCCAGCACCGCAGTGTGATTTTTTAAAAACACACTGTGGGTCTGGGATTCATGTCCATCGCTAACCGCAACGGCCAACATGAAATGAGGTCATAAGACAGGAAGCGCTCACAGCGCATGGCCAAAGGATCACAAGAGCGCAGACTCCTGTACAGCAACTAACAACGCTCAGGAAGCTGCGCCCATGCAAAAAGGTGTTGTTTTCGACACCTGTGCTGCTTTTCTTTAAAAAGACAAGTCACGCCTCCACTACTGTTAAACAGTATAATGGGCTAAATAGTCTACGTGTTGCATTCAGCTTGTGCAAGTAGACAAATTAATAGAGCAACCTTTTACTTGTGCAGCATTAATGCTGCAGAAGGAGTGGCTCTTGTTCTTTGTAACACCTGAGGGGGGGTTAAAGGTAACCTTTGAAATTGGTTCAACTAGGCTTCGGCCTACACTCTGCTCCTCTCCTCCTCCTGCTGACCCTGGGCTCTAACAACGCTAGTTTTTGCCCGGAAATGCTAGCTGCACAGAGAAAAACACCAGCCAATGTGTTAGTGGGGTTCAGCAACGCCAGCTGTTCCCCCGCTGTGTAGCCGGCATCGTGTCCAGCACAAGCCACGCTGGCACAACCGACCAAAAGCTGCCACCAGTGCAGGCTTCGGCCTACACTTTGCTCCTCTCCTCCTCCTCCTGCTGACCCTGGGCTCAAACACCGCTAGTTTTTGCCCGGAAATGCTAGCTGCACAGAGAAAAACACCAGCCAATGTGTTAGTGGGGTTCAGCAACGCCAGCTGTTCCCCCGCTGTGTAGCCGGCATCGTGTCCAGCACAAGCCACGCTGGCACAACCGACCAAAAGCTGCCACCAGTGCAGGCTTCGGCCTACACTTTGCTCCTCTCCTCCTCCTCCTGCTGACCCTGGGCTCAAACACCGCTAGTTTTTGCCCGGAAATGCTAGCTGCACAGAGAAAAACACCAGCCAATGTGTTAGTGGGGTTCAGCAACGCCAGCTGTTCCCCCGCTGTGTAGCCGGCATCGTGTCCAGCACAAGCCACGCTGGCACAACCGACCAAAAGCTGCCACCAGTGCAGGCTTCGGCCTACACTTTGCTCCTCTCCTCCTCCTCCTGCTGACCCTGGGCTCAAACACCGCTAGTTTTTGCCCGGAAATGCTAGCTGCACAGAGAAAAACACCAGCCAATGTGTTAGTGGGGTTCAGCACCGCCAGCTGTTCCCCTGCTGTGCAGCTTGCAACGTGACCTGCAAACGCCACGCAGGCACATGAACTGAAATTGAAGGGAGCCTGGCCCCCACCCCCAGGTGTTTCTATGTATAACAGCCACCTTGTACAGCAGTACTGCTGCATTTGTACAAGGTGGCTGATGTTTTCTCCTTGCCCACGTGGAACTCAACACGTACAAAATGTGTCTCTTTGAGACCATTCCACTGTCCCTGAGGTGTGACTTTCCTTTCTAATGATACGCAGCACCCCCCTTGGTAGCGCTTCCCGTCTTCTGACATCATTGGTTGGCTACTTGCGCCTGTTCGTCCGCCCTGCCTGAATAAAATGCTCCTCGTTGTCTTAATTATTTTGACTGCGAGGGTGTGATTGATGGGCACGAGCAGTGCATATCTTCGCCTGTCTTAACTCATCTCCTTCAGCCTTCTTCAGACTGTGCAGCCTCATGGCCGCGGCATGCGAGAAGGGATCAGCAGAGGCCGCCCAGTCTGAAGCAGGTGTAAGGACGTGTGTGAGCGGCCAAAATATTTACTGCTCAAGGCCACGAATCCCAGCACCGCAGTGTGGCTTTATGAAAAGACACTGTGGGTCTGGGATTTATGGCCATCGTTAACCGCACCGGCCAACATGAAATGATGTCATAAGATGGGCAGCGCTAACAGGGCATTGCCAAGGGATAACACAAGAGCGCAGACTCCTGTACAGCAAATAACAACGCTCAGGAAGCTGCTCCAAGCACCAAGGCGTTATTTTGGACACCTGTGCTGCGTCTCATCAAAAAACCAAGTCACGCATCCACTACAGTTTGACTGTAGAATGGGGTAAATTGTGTATGTCTTTCATTCAGCGTGTGCAAGTAGACAAATTAATAGAGCAACCTTTCACTTGTGCAGCATTAATACTGCACAAGGTGTGTCTCTTGTACTTTGTAACACCTGAGGGGGGGGTTAAAGGTTTCCTTTGAAATTGGTTCAACTAAGCTTCGGCCTACACTCTGCTCCTCTCCTCCTCCTCCTGCTTCAACACGGGCTCTAACATCGCTAGTTTTTGCCCGCAAGTGCTAGCTGCACAGAGAAAAACACACGCCATTGTGTTAGTGGGGTTCAGCAACGCCAGCTGTTCCCCCAGTGTGTAGCCGGCAAAGTGTCCTGCAAACGCAACGCAGACACAAAGCTGCCTCCAGTGCAGGCTTCGGCCTACACTCATCTCCCCCTGCTTACCCTTTGCTCCAACACCGCTAGTTGGGGCTCTAGGAAGACAATCTTTAATAGGCAAGGCAACGCATCCGTGTTCCAGCACCGCCAGCTGGTTCTCGGCAGTGTTCTTGTCACAGGTACTCCCTCGTGCCAAGCCTGGTTTCAGCACCGTCAGCTGTTTCCGGGTTGTGTCAACTTCACTGAGACGCCTATGCTTGCCCCGTCGTGGTGCGGTCGAGTTAGCCAACTCCAGGGTGCCTCCAGTTTAGGAGCTTCCTATGTGGGCTGCGTGAACTGGTAGTCAAGGCTGGTTCTGTAGTGCCAGTAGGCCCAGCTCCCCCTGTAGGACTGTTGGGGTTCGGTAACTGCGGCTGCCTCGCGGCCTAGCTGTTCTCTCCTCTCCTGTGGGCCTTGGGGTCCACCACCTGGTTCCAGCACCGTCAGCTGGTTCCGGGCCGAGCCTTTGGCTTAGGTGCCTCCTCCTGGGTATCCGAGTTCCGCCAACGCCAGGCGGTCCTTGGTAGTGCTTTTAAGCGCGGGCACCTACAGCTTAGTAACCGGGTTCCAGCACCGTCAGCTGGTCCTCGGTCGTGCCATTGGCTCTTGCACACTGGGGCAACGCATCCGGGTTCCAGCACCGCCAGCTGGTTCTCGGCAGTGTTTTTGTCACAGGTACTCCCTCGTGCCAAGCCTGGTTTCAGCACCGTCAGCTGTTTCCGGGTTGTGTCAAGCTCACTGAGACACCTATGCTTGCCTCGTCGTGGTGCGGTCGGGTTAGCCAACTCCAGGGTGCCTCCAGTTTAGGAGCTTCCTATGTGGGCTGCGTGAACTGGTAGTCAAGGCTGGTTCTGTAGTGCCAGTAGGCCCAGCTCCCCCTGTAGGACTGTTGGGGTTCGGTAACTGCGGCTGCCTCGCGGCCTAGCTGTTCTCTCCTCTCCTGTGGACCTTCGGGTCCACCACCTGGTTCCAGCACCGTCAGCTGGTTCCGGGCCGAGCCTTTGGCTTAGGTGCCTCCTCCTGGGTATCCGAGTTCCGCCAACGCCAGGCGGTCCTTGGTAGTGCTTTTAAGCGCGGGCACCTACAGCTTAGTAACCGGGTTCCAGCACCGTCAGCTGGTCCTCGGTCGTGCCATTGGCTCTTGCACACTGGGGCAACGCATCCGGGTTCCAGCACCGCCAGCTGGTTCTCGGCAGTGTTTTTGTCACAGGTACTCCCTCGTGCCAAGCCTGGTTTCAGCACCGTCAGCTGTTTCCGGGTTGTGTCAAGCTCACTGAGACACCTATGCTTGCCTCGTCGTGGTGCGGTCGGGTTAGCCAACTCCAGGGTGCCTCCAGTTTAGGAGCTTCCTATGTGGGCTGCGTGAACTGGTAGTCAAGGCTGGTTCTGTAGTGCCAGTAGGCCCAGCTCCCCCTGTAGGACTGTTGGGGTTCGGTAACTGCGGCTGCCTCGCGGCCTAGCTGTTCTCTCCTCTCCTGTGGACCTTCGGGTCCACCACCTGGTTCCAGCACCGTCAGCTGGTTCCGGGCCGAGCCTTTGGCTTAGGTGCCTCCTCCTGGGTATCCGAGTTCCGCCAACGCCAGGCGGTCCTTGGTAGTGCTTTTAAGCGCGGGCACCTACAGCTTAGTAACCGGGTTCCAGCACCGTCAGCTGGTCCTCGGTCGTGCCATTGGCTCTTGCACACTGGGGCAACGCATCCGGGTTCCAGCACCGCCAGCTGGTTCTCGGCAGTGTTTTTGTCACAGGTACTCCCTCGTGCCAAGCCTGGTTTCAGCACCGTCAGCTGTTTCCGGGTTGTGTCAAGCTCACTGAGACACCTATGCTTGCCTCGTCGTGGTGCGGTCGGGTTAGCCAACTCCAGGGTGCCTCCAGTTTAGGAGCTTCCTATGTGGGCTGCGTGAACTGGTAGTCAAGGCTGGTTCTGTAGTGCCAGTAGGCCCAGCTCCCCCTGTAGGACTGTTGGGGTTCGGTAACTGCGGCTGCCTCGCGGCCTAGCTGTTCTCTCCTCTCCTGTGGACCTTCGGGTCCACCACCTGGTTCCAGCACCGTCAGCTGGTTCCGGGCCGAGCCTTTGGCTTAGGTGCCTCCTCCTGGGTATCCGAGTTCCGCCAACGCCAGGCGGTCCTTGGTAGTGCTTTTAAGCGCGGGCACCTACAGCTTAGTAACCGGGTTCCAGCACCGTCAGCTGGTCCTCGGTCGTGCCATTGGCTCTTGCACACTGGGGCAACGCATCCGGGTTCCAGCACCGCCAGCTGGTTCTCGGCAGTGTTTTTGTCACAGGTACTCCCTCGTGCCAAGCCTGGTTTCAGCACCGTCAGCTGTTTCCGGGTTGTGTCAAGCTCACTGAGACACCTATGCTTGCCTCGTCGTGGTGCGGTCGGGTTAGCCAACTCCAGGGTGCCTCCAGTTTAGGAGCTTCCTATGTGGGCTGCGTGAACTGGTAGTCAAGGCTGGTTCTGTAGTGCCAGTAGGCCCAGCTCCCCCTGTAGGACTGTTGGGGTTCGGTAACTGCGGCTGCCTCGCGGCCTAGCTGTTCTCTCCTCTCCTGTGGACCTTCGGGTCCACCACCTGGTTCCAGCACCGTCAGCTGGTTCCGGGCCGAGCCTTTGGCTTAGGTGCCTCCTCCTGGGTATCCGAGTTCCGCCAACGCCAGGCGGTCCTTGGTAGTGCTTTTAAGCGCGGGCACCTACAGCTTAGTAACCGGGTTCCAGCACCGTCAGCTGGTCCTCGGTCGTGCCATTGGCTCTTGCACACTGGGGCAACGCATCCGGGTTCCAGCACCGCCAGCTGGTTCTCGGCAGTGTTTTTGTCACAGGTACTCCCTCGTGCCAAGCCTGGTTTCAGCACCGTCAGCTGTTTCCGGGTTGTGTCAAGCTCACTGAGACACCTATGCTTGCCTCGTCGTGGTGCGGTCGGGTTAGCCAACTCCAGGGTGCCTCCAGTTTAGGAGCTTCCTATGTGGGCTGCGTGAACTGGTAGTCAAGGCTGGTTCTGTAGTGCCAGTAGGCCCAGCTCCCCCTGTAGGACTGTTGGGGTTCGGTAACTGCGGCTGCCTCGCGGCCTAGCTGTTCTCTCCTCTCCTGTGGACCTTCGGGTCCACCACCTGGTTCCAGCACCGTCAGCTGGTTCCGGGCCGAGCCTTTGGCTTAGGTGCCTCCTCCTGGGTATCCGAGTTCCGCCAACGCCAGGCGGTCCTTGGTAGTGCTTTTAAGCGCGGGCACCTACAGCTTAGTAACCGGGTTCCAGCACCGTCAGCTGGTCCTCGGTCGTGCCATTGGCTCTTGCACACTGGGGCAACGCATCCGGGTTCCAGCACCGCCAGCTGGTTCTCGGCAGTGTTTTTGTCACAGGTACTCCCTCGTGCCAAGCCTGGTTTCAGCACCGTCAGCTGTTTCCGGGTTGTGTCAAGCTCACTGAGACACCTATGCTTGCCTCGTCGTGGTGCGGTCGGGTTAGCCAACTCCAGGGTGCCTCCAGTTTAGGAGCTTCCTATGTGGGCTGCGTGAACTGGTAGTCAAGGCTGGTTCTGTAGTGCCAGTAGGCCCAGCTCCCCCTGTAGGACTGTTGGGGTTCGGTAACTGCGGCTGCCTCGCGGCCTAGCTGTTCTCTCCTCTCCTGTGGACCTTCGGGTCCACCACCTGGTTCCAGCACCGTCAGCTGGTTCCGGGCCGAGCCTTTGGCTTAGGTGCCTCCTCCTGGGTATCCGAGTTCCGCCAACGCCAGGCGGTCCTTGGTAGTGCTTTTAAGCGCGGGCACCTACAGCTTAGTAACCGGGTTCCAGCACCGTCAGCTGGTCCTCGGTCGTGCCATTGGCTCTTGCACACTGGGGCAACGCATCCGGGTTCCAGCACCGCCAGCTGGTTCTCGGCAGTGTTTTTGTCACAGGTACTCCCTCGTGCCAAGCCTGGTTTCAGCACCGTCAGCTGTTTCCGGGTTGTGTCAAGCTCACTGAGACACCTATGCTTGCCTCGTCGTGGTGCGGTCGGGTTAGCCAACTCCAGGGTGCCTCCAGTTTAGGAGCTTCCTATGTGGGCTGCGTGAACTGGTAGTCAAGGCTGGTTCTGTAGTGCCAGTAGGCCCAGCTCCCCCTGTAGGACTGTTGGGGTTCGGTAACTGCGGCTGCCTCGCGGCCTAGCTGTTCTCTCCTCTCCTGTGGACCTTCGGGTCCACCACCTGGTTCCAGCACCGTCAGCTGGTTCCGGGCCGAGCCTTTGGCTTAGGTGCCTCCTCCTGGGTATCCGAGTTCCGCCAACGCCAGGCGGTCCTTGGTAGTGCTTTTAAGCGCGGGCACCTACAGCTTAGTAACCGGGTTCCAGCACCGTCAGCTGGTCCTCGGTCGTGCCATTGGCTCTTGCACACTGGGGCAACGCATCCGGGTTCCAGCACCGCCAGCTGGTTCTCGGCAGTGTTTTTGTCACAGGTACTCCCTCGTGCCAAGCCTGGTTTCAGCACCGTCAGCTGTTTCCGGGTTGTGTCAAGCTCACTGAGACACCTATGCTTGCCTCGTCGTGGTGCGGTCGGGTTAGCCAACTCCAGGGTGCCTCCAGTTTAGGAGCTTCCTATGTGGGCTGCGTGAACTGGTAGTCAAGGCTGGTTCTGTAGTGCCAGTAGGCCCAGCTCCCCCTGTAGGACTGTTGGGGTTCGGTAACTGCGGCTGCCTCGCGGCCTAGCTGTTCTCTCCTCTCCTGTGGGCCTTGGGGTCCACCACCTGGTTCCAGCACCGTCAGCTGGTTCCGGGCCGAGCCTTTGGCTTAGGTGCCTCCTCCTGGGTATCCGAGTTCCGCCAACGCCAGGCGGTCCTTGGTAGTGCTTTTAAGCGCGGGCACCTACAGCTTAGTAACCGGGTTCCAGCACCGTCAGCTGGTCCTCGGTCGTGCCATTGGCTCTTGCACACTGGGGCAACGCATCCGGGTTCCAGCACCGCCAGCTGGTTCTCGGCAGTGTTTTTGTCACAGGTACTCCCTCGTGCCAAGCCTGGTTTCAGCACCGTCAGCTGTTTCCGGGTTGTGTCAAGCTCACTGAGACACCTATGCTTGCCTCGTCGTGGTGTGGTCGGGTTAGCCAACTCCAGGGTGCCTCCAGTTTAGGAGCTTCCTATGTGGGCTGCGTGAACTGGTAGTCAAGGCTGGTTCTGTAGTGCCAGTAGGCCCAGCTCCCCCTGTAGGACTGTTGGGGTTCGGTAACTGCGGCTGCCTCGCGGCCTAGCTGTTCTCTCCTCTCCTGTGGACCTTCGGGTCCACCACCTGGTTCCAGCACCGTCAGCTGGTTCCGGGCCGAGCCTTTGGCTTAGGTGCCTCCTCCTGGGTATCCGAGTTCCGCCAACGCCAGGCGGTCCTTGGTAGTGCTTTTAAGCGCGGGCACCTACAGCTTAGTAACCGGGTTCCAGCACCGTCAGCTGGTCCTCGGTCGTGCCATTGGCTCTTGCACACTGGGGCAACGCATCCGGGTTCCAGCACCGCCAGCTGGTTCTCGGCAGTGTTTTTGTCACAGGTACTCCCTCGTGCCAAGCCTGGTTTCAGCACCGTCAGCTGTTTCCGGGTTGTGTCAAGCTCACTGAGACACCTATGCTTGCCTCGTCGTGGTGCGGTCGGGTTAGCCAACTCCAGGGTGCCTCCAGTTTAGGAGCTTCCTATGTGGGCTGCGTGAACTGGTAGTCAAGGCTGGTTCTGTAGTGCCAGTAGGCCCAGCTCCCCCTGTAGGACTGTTGGGGTTCGGTAACTGCGGCTGCCTCGCGGCCTAGCTGTTCTCTCCTCTCCTGTGGGCCTTGGGGTCCACCACCTGGTTCCAGCACCGTCAGCTGGTTCCGGGCCGAGCCTTTGGCTTAGGTGCCTCCTCCTGGGTATCCGAGTTCCGCCAACGCCAGGCGGTCCTTGGTAGTGCTTTTAAGCGCGGGCACCTACAGCTTAGTAACCGGGTTCCAGCACCGTCAGCTGGTCCTCGGTCGTGCCATTGGCTCTTGCACACTGGGGCAACGCATCCGGGTTCCAGCACCGCCAGCTGGTTCTCGGCAGTGTTCTTGTCACAGGTACTCCCTCGTGCCAAGCCTGGTTTCAGCACCGTCAGCTGTTTCCGGGTTGTGTCAACTTCACTGAGACGCCTATGCTTGCCCCGTCGTGGTGCGGTCGAGTTAGCCAACTCCAGGGTGCCTCCAGTTTAGGAGCTTCCTATGTGGGCTGCGTGAACTGGTAGTCAAGGCTGGTTCTGTAGTGCCAGTAGGCCCAGCTCCCCCTGTAGGACTGTTGGGGTTTGGTAACTGCGGCTGCCTCGCGGCCTAGCTGTTCTCTCCTCTCCTGTGGGCCTTCGGGTCCACCACCTGGTTCCAGCACCGTCAGCTGGTTCTCGGCAGTGTCTTTTGCTCTTGTACCTTCTGCTCCCCATCCTGGTTCCAGTACCGTCAGCTGGTTCCGGGCAGAGCCTTTGGCTTAGGTGCCTCCTTCTGGGTATCCAAGTTCCACCAACGTCAGGTGGTCCTTGGTAGTGCTTTCAGGCACGGGTACCTCCTGCTTAGTAACCGGGTTCCAGTAACGTCAGCTGGTCCTCGGTAGTTCCATTGGCTCTTGGACCTTCGGCTACCCATCCGGGTTCCAGTACCGTCAGCTGGTTCTCGGCAGTGTCTTTTGCTCTTGTACCTTCTGCTCCCCATCCTGGTTCCAGTAACGTCAGCTGGTTCCGGGCAGAGCCTTTGGCTTAGGTGCCTCCTTCTGGGTATCCGAGTTCCGTCAACGTCAGGCGGTCCTTGGTAGTGCTTTTTAGCACGGGTACCTCCTGCTTAGTAACCGGGTTCCAGTAACGTCAGCTGGTCCTCGGTAGTTCCATAGGCTCTTGAACCTTCGGGTAGCCATCCGAGTTCCAGTTCCATCAGCTGGTTCTTGGCATTTTCTCAGCCTTCTTGTACCTTCTGCTACATTTCCAAGTTGAAGACCCTAACGTCGACGACCCGGAAGACCACCACGATGACGACGACACGGAAGACCACCCCGATGACGACGACGACGACGGCGGAGACGACGACGGCGGAGATGACGACACTGGAGACGACGACCCTGGAGACGACAACATGGAAGACCGAGAAGCAGAAGAACAAGAGGCTGCAGAACAAAGAGCAGAAGAACATTAAGCATAAGACTTAATATCAGAGCAAAAGATATTATCTAAATTATATGCAGAAGAAGACTAAGCAGTGTATGGGGGTGAGTCCGTTCCTCCTCGTGGTGCCCCTGGATAAAGCCTGATGCTGCAGGCCAAACTGAACGCGGACAAATGTAACTTTTGTGACTGGCAGAACGGAAGGTGTAATCTTCAAACTTTTATAGATAACAACTACGGGAATGCCTGTCACAAATGAGAATATGATGAAGAAGTAGAATAGGAAGAATAATAACAGTGGAATAAAAAGAATATGTAGAATAAGAAGAATAATAATAGTTGAATAAAATGAATATGAAGAATGTAATAAAAAAAAAAAAATAGGTAGAAGATGAAGAAGAAGATGAATAAGGTGAAGAAGTTGATGTCAAAGATGCTGATGATGATGAAGATGAAAGTGTGGGAAAAGAAAAAAAAAAAGAAAAAAAAGAAGGGGAAGGGCGTGGAATAGTGAAACATCAATATCTGACAAAATAAAAAAAAAATTTACATAGTCAATATCTTTGTCACTCCGAACGTCTTAAAAAAAAACAAAAAACATGCTATTCTATTTGATTGGGATAAACCTCTATGACTTTAATGTCTCCGCCACCTCCCCAAATACATCCGGCATTATTCTTAGTTGTTTTCCTTCATGTAGAATGAACCTACAAGGAAAGAAAGGGTTTATTTTAATTCCGATATTTTGGTCCCATTGACTTGCATTGGGATCGGGTATCGGTATCGGCGATATCCGATATTTTTTGAATATCGGCCGATCCAAACCGATACCGATACTTTCCGATATCGGAAGGTATCGCTCAACACAAGTCAAGTCAAAACTAAGGGAATCTGCACACTAAAGGGAAACACTGAGTCAAGATGGGAATAGGGGAAAACAGAGACACGGGTTCAGGCAGCTAAAGCAGCAGGACAAATCAGGATATACCAGAGTCAGCTACTCATGCCATAGGCAGAACTATAACTGACACAGCCTGCAGGATGCAACAAAGATAAATAGCAAAACAGGGAAAAGGAAAAACAGGACTCAAATCCCAGTCTGGATCATGACAGAGGCCATGTCATCTGCACAGATGTCTGTTATAAGGGCCTGTGCTTTCAGACTGAAGAGGGAGTGAAAGGCTTCAAAATGTTTTTTAGATAGTGAGGAGATCAGGGTGGTGTAGTGGTCTTTTTGGCGAGGTGAAAGGCAGAGCTATAGGTTCTTAACTCTTCTGGTCTTCTGGTGTGGAAATTCCCTCCATAGGCGTTCAGCACTCCTAGAGCATCGCTGGAGAAATCAAGTTTGCGATGTGAGCCAGGGCTGTTTTACTCTGTATTTGGAGGTTCTGAAGGTGAGGAGTGCTACTTGGTCCAGGGAGTGTCTGAGAGTGTCATTGTAGTGATGTACAGCCAAATCATGACATGAAAAAGAGGAGATTGAGGACAGTGATGAGTGTAGGAAGTTTGTAAGTGAATGAGGGTTAACGGCTTGTAAATTTCTGCAAGTGCGATAGGTAGAAGTGTGCAGGGGTGTGCGAGGATTTGTGAGCATGAAGGAGAGAATGTTGTGTTCAGAGAGGGGAAGCGGTGAGTTATCTAGGTAGGAGATTGAAGAGAGCCGGACAAAGACCAGGTCAAGGGTGTTACCATCCTTGTGTGTTTCAGAGGTTGAGAGTAGGGTTGAGCGAAACGGGTCGTTCATTTTCAAAAGTCGCCGACTTTTGGCAAAGTCGGGTTTCATGAAACCCGATCCGACCCCTGTGCGGGGTCGGCCATGCGGTACGCGACTTTCGCGCCAAAGTCGCGTTTCAATGACGCGAAAAGCGCCATTTCTCATCTAATGAAGGTAAACGCAGAGTGTGGGCAGCGTGATGACATAGGTCCTGGTCCCCACCATCTTAGAGAAGGGCATTGCAGTGATTGGCTTGCTGTCTGCGGCGTCACAGGGGCTATAAAGGGGCGTTCCCGCCGACCGCCATGTTACTGCTGCTGATCTGAGCTTAGGGAGAGGTTGCTGCCGCTTCGTCAGAAGCAGGGATAGCGTTAGGCAGGGTCCATTAACCACCAAACCGCTTGTGCTGTAGCGATTTCCACTGCCCAACACCACCTTCGGTGTGCAGGGACAGTGGAAGCTACATTTTTTTTTTTCCCCTCAGCGCTGTAGCTCATTGGGCTGCCCTAGAAGGCTCCCTGATAGCTGCATTGCTGTGTGTACGCCGCTGTGCAAACCAACTGCTTTTTTCAAAGCACAAATCCTCTTGTTCCTTCCTTTCTGCACAGCTATCTTTTTTGTTTGTCCACACTTTTTATTTAATTTGTGCATCAGTCCACTCCTTATTGCTGCCTGCCATACCTGGCTGAGATTACTGCAGGGAGATAGTAATTGTTGGACACTCCCTGTTTTTTTTTTTTTTTTTTTTGTGGGAGATTAAGATTGACATTTCTGCTAGAGTGCCATCCCTGTGTGTGCCATCTCTCACTCAGTGGGCCATAGAAAGCCTATTTATTTTTTTGCTTGATTTGGGTTATAAAATCTACCTGAAAAAATCACTACATCAATCAGTGGGAGAAAAATATTGGCCTCAGGGCTTGTGTGCCACTCTTGACTCCTGTGTGTGCCATCTCTCAGTCAGTGGGCCATAGAAAGCCTATTTATTTTTTTGCTTGATTTGGGTTCTAAAATCTACCTGAAAAAATCACTACATCAATCAGTGGGAGAAAAATATTGGCCTCAGGGCTTGTGTGCCACTCCTGACTCCTGTGTGCATCATCACTCACTCAGTGGGCCATAGAAAGCCCATTTTTTTTTTGTTGCTCTATTTGGGTTCTAAATTTTACCTGAAAAAATCAATAAATCAATCAGTGGGAGATTAATATTGGCCTTTGGGCTTGTGTGCCAGTCCTAAGCGTGCCATCTCTCTCTCTCAGATAGTGGGCCATAGAAAGCCCATTTTTTTTTTTTTTTATTGGGTTTATAAATTTTCCCTGGAACAAAAAAAAAAAAAAGTGGGAGATTAATATTGGCCTCTGGGCTTGTGTGCCAGTCCTGAGCGTGCCATCTCTCTCACAAATAGTGGGCCATAGAAAGCCTATTTATTTTTTTTTTTTTGGTTTTATAAATTCTCCCTGAAAAAAAAAAGGGAGATTAATATTGGCCTTTGGGCTTGTGTGCCAGTCCTAAGCGTGCCATCTCTCTCTCTCAGATAGTGGGCCATAGAAAGCCTATTTATTATTTTTTTATTGGGTTTATAAATTTTCCCTGGAACAAAAAAAAAAAAGTGGGAGATTAATATTGGCCTCTGGGCTTGTGTGCCAGTCCTGAGCGTGCCATCTCTCTCACAAATAGTGGGCCATAGAAAGCCTATGTTAGGACTGGCGGAACGCACCAAGAAAGATGATACAGATGCGTTCGCAGTCCGGGGTCCACCGTGCAGGTGAAAACCTGCTGCTAGTAAATACAGGCTATATGGCGGTACACTAAAGTATATACACGTGGGTTCAACCTCACCCAGCGTGAAGGGAGCAATCCTGTTGCGTCACAGGATCGCGGTACCGCACCTAAAGCGCGAGCGAGTAGTCAGCGTACTTAACCCCAACTGGGATTGAAGTCCGATTAGACCCTCGCTGGCACTACACCGCAACTGGGTGTGTAAGGTAACTAAATATAAATATATGAATGCACAGGAGTGCGAGCAATGCCGCACTGACGGACGCCACCAACCACACTGGCTTGGGTATGGAAAGCGCAAGGCAAGCGCACGGCGCCGTACAGGCGGACACAGCAAGAGGACGCTGCAATGTGTGTTTCGTGCTGTTGGATAAGTCGGGCGCTAGATTAGCAAACATACACCTTCCGCGAACAGACATTCAATAGGGAGGGTTATTTAAAGAGCGACTTTCACTCACAACACACACACATATTTACAAGACAATACTAGCGCATGGCCGTGCGGTCATGCGCAGTTTATATAGTTGCAGCACAGGAAGTGGCTACAGAACTTTTGCCCTTCCAAGACCTGCCAAAAGGACCAATGGGATGTGCTGCAGCACCTGAGCATGTGACCCTCGATCTCCAACAGGAGAACTTGCCCTGGGCATGCTCAGTGCGTGCAAACAAGGACTTAGATCCAGAAACGTCCACTCGCCGCTGCCCAGCACTGGCCTTAATGGCAGAAGCAGGAAAAGCAGCAGCAACTCTTCGCACAGAGTCAGACTGAGCGAGACGCTGGGATCGACGTCCCTGCTGAGCAGACTCCACTGCTGCTGGAGGAGAATGGGAGACCGCAGTGGAGACGGATCGAGATTCCCCCTGTGCAGCAGAGGAAACTCGACTCCTAACATTGCCCCCCCCTCCTTGGGCCTCGCTACGTTCGAAGGCAGCAATGAGCTGCGGAGCCCGAATGTGCTCAACAGGCTCCCAGGACCTGTCCTCGGGACCATAACCCTTCCAGTCCACCAAATAAAATTTTTTACCACGCACCACCTTGCACCCCAAAATAGCGTTCACCTCATAATCGTCCGTAGACGAACCCGATGTCCCAGCAGATGACTCGGAGAACCGGGACATATACACGGGTTTCAAGAGGGACACATGAAAGGTGTCGGTGATACCCAGGTGTGGCGAAAGGGCCAAACGATAGACCACAGGATTAACCTGCTCGAGGACCTTGAATGGGCCCAAGTAGCGAGGAGCAAATTTAGTGGACTCAACTCGCAGCCTGATGTTACGGGCGGAGAGCCACACCAAGTCGCCAGGAGCAAAGGTCGGAGCGGGGCGCCGATGAGCATCGGTGGAGGATCTCATTCTCTCCTTAGAGGCCTGAATGGCATCCTGAGTGCGGTCCCAAATATCCCGTGCCTCCACAGCCCAGTCTGCCACCCTGGAGTCGGCGGAAGACACGGGCATAGGCACAGGTACCCGTGGATGCTGACCATAGTTGAGGAGGAATGGGGTTTGTCCAGTGGAGTCGGCTACGGCGTTGTTCAGTGCAAACTCTGCCCATGATAGCAAGGATGCCCAGTCATCCTGCCTGGCTGAAACAAAATGTCGCAGGTATGTGACCAAGGTCTGGTTGGCCCTCTCTACCAACCCATTCGTCTCGGGATGATAAGCGGACGAGAGATTCAACTCAATACTGAGAAGATGACAGAGCTCTCTCCAGAACCGAGACGCAAACTGGGGACCCCGGTCACTGACAATTTTGTCTGGCATACCATGCAGGCGGAAGATATGTCTAATGGACAACGCTGCCAAGGCCCGTGCAGAAGGTAACCGTGGTAGCGGCACCAAATGCACCATTTTTGAGAAATGATCGGTGATGACCCAAATGATGGTACAGCTGCGAGACTTGGGCAAACCCACAACAAAGTCCATCCCGACCATCTCCCAGGGCCTATCTGCCACCGGCAGGGGATAGAGCAAACCAGCTGGCCTTTGACGCGGAGATTTATTTTTGGCGCAGGAGACACACGCCAGAACATAATCCCTGACATCCCGGACCATATGCGGCCACCAGTACGTCCTCGCCAGTAGCTCAGATGTCCTCTTTGTCCCAAAGTGTCCACCCACCCTGGACGAATGAGCCCAAGAGAGAACCTCCGGTCGCAAATTAATGGGCACAAAAGTCTTACCCGGAGGCACAGACTCTAGCGAAACCGGCGCCACGGTTCTCAGGCTCTCGGAAGGGACAATAAGCCGAGGCTCCTCTTCCTCCTCCTCAGTTGACATAAGGGAGCGAGAGAGAGCGTCAGCACGGATATTCTTCTCCCCGGCGAGATAATGAAGAGAAAAGTGGAACCGCGAGAAGAACAGGGACCATCTGGCCTGGCGAGAATTTAGCCGCTGAGCTGTCTGCAAATAGACCAAATTTTTGTGGTCCGTGTAAACTTGGAAGGGAAACCGCGCACCTTCCAGAAGGTGTCTCCACTCCGAAAAGGCCAACTTCATTGCTAGCAACTCCCTGTCCCCAATGGAGTAGTTCCTCTCCGCTGGCGTGAAGGTCTTAGAGAAGAAGAAGCATGGATGCTTCCGACCTTGAGCATCCTTTTGGTAGAGGACTGCTCCAGCACCAACGGACGAGGCATCCACCTCCATTAGGAAAGGCTTATCCACATCGGGACGATGTAAGATGGGAGCGCTAGCAAAGTGGGACTTAATAGAAGTGAAGGCCTTGGAGACCTCTTCCGACCACAATTTGGGGTTCGCTCCCTTCTTGGTGAGGGCTACCAAGGGAGCCACCAGAGTTGAGAAGTGGGGAATGAACTGGCGGTAATAGTTTATGAACCCCATAAAGCGCTGCACCGCTTTAAGAGAATGGGGCTCTTGCCAGTCCATCACAGCCTGTAGTTTGGCAGGATCCATAGCCAATCCCTGGGCGGAGATGATATAGCCCAGGAAAGGTAAGGACTCCTGCTCAAACACACACTTCTCCAACTTCGCATAAAGAGAGTTTGCCCGTAGGAGGTCGAAGACTTTGCCAACATCTCTCCGGTGGGAGTCAATATCAGGAGAAAAGATGAGAATATCATCCAGATAGACTACCACCGAGGTGGAAAGCATATCCCGGAAGATGTCGTTGACAAAGTCTTGGAAAACGGCAGGTGCATTACAGAGCCCAAAGGGCATCACCAGATACTCATAGTGCCCCTCTCTGGTGTTAAATGCCGTTTTCCACTCGTCCCCCTCACGGATGCGAATCAGATTATAAGCACCCCGCAGATCTAGTTTAGTAAACACTCTAGCTCCCCGAGGCCTATCGAAAAGCTCAGATATCAACGGCAAAGGGTACTTGTTCTTAACTGTGATAGCATTAAGACCCCTGTAGTCTATGCATGGACGTAGTTCTCCATTCTTCTTCTGCACGAAAAAGAACCCTGCCCCAGCAGGTGACACTGACTTCCTGATGAACCCTCTTGCCAGATTCTCTTGTATGTACTGAGACATTGCCTCCGTTTCCGGGAGAGATAATGGATAGACTCGACCCCGGGGAGGCTCAGCACCAGGCAAGAGATCAATAGGACAGTCATAGGGGCGATGGGGCGGAAGAGTCTCCGCTGCCTTTTTGGAGAACACGTCTGCATAAGACCAATATTGCTTGGGGAGAGAGGAGAGATCTGCGGGTACCTCTGTAGTAGTAACCTGAACGCACTCTCGATGACACCTGTTCCCACAAGATTCACCCCATCCCAGAATTCTGCCTGAGGACCACTCGATGTGAGGAGAGTGGTACCGTAACCAAGGTATCCCCAAGAGAACCTCATCAATTCCCTCAGGAATGACGAGTAGAGATATAATCTCCTGATGAGATGGTGATATGGACAGAGTGAAAGGGATAGTTTGATGTGTAATCTGTGTGGGCAGTGTCGACCCATTCACCACTCGTACCGTTACTGGTTGAGATAGCATGACCAGAGGAATTGCGTGACGTTGGGCGAAGGCTGAAGACATAAAATTGCCCTCCGCCCCAGAATCCACGCAGAGTTCCACCGAGTGAGAGGATGAGCCCAATGTTATTGTCCCCTTAAAGGACAATTTGGAGGCAAACGTCGCCGTGTCTAGTGCACCTCCACCAACTACCACTAGACGCTGACGTTTCCTCGACCGCTGGAGACATCTGGAGGCAAGATGTCCAGACTGTTGGCAAAGATGACATATCTGGAGTGCACGAGCGGTCCGGGACTTAGATCCTGCTCGAGACTCTACCACAGGCTCATGGGGCTCAGGAGCCTGGTCTGGAGATTCCAAAGGTTTGGCGAAGGTGGGAGCCAGCCGAAACCTCTGCCTACACTGGGCTCGCTCTAACCTCCGCTCGTGAAAACGGAGATCAATTCGAGTGGATAGAGTTATTAATTCCTCCAGTGTGGCGGGAATCTCCCTAGTGGCCAGAGCGTCCTTAACGTGGTCAGCCAGCCCCCTCCAAAATATTGGAATAAGGGCTTTATCCGACCACTCCAGCTCAGATGCTAAGGTGCGGAAGTGGACGGCAAAATGACTGACCAAGGACGAGCCCTGAGTCAATGCCAACAATTGGAGCGCCGTATCATGGGTGACACGAGGTCCCAAAAAGACCTGTTTCAGAGTGCTCAGAAACAACGGAGCACTCTGCACCACATGATCGCTACGCTCCCATAGCGGCATAGCCCACTGCAACGCTCTGTCCGACAGAAGAGACACTATAAATCCCACCTTAGCCCGCTCTGTAGGGAAACGAAAGGCCAGAAGCTCGAGATGGATAGAGCACTGACTCACGAAACCCCTACAAGACTTACTGTCACCAGAGAATTTCTCTGGAAGCGGGAGGCGAGATAGAGTCGGGACAGGAGCGGCAGTGGACAAGGTGGCTGCAGCAACACTAGCAGCCTGTACAGCGACAGCAGTGACATCCACAGCTGAGGTTGAACGCTCAAGAGCCGCCAACCTTCCCTCCAGCTGCTGGATGTACCGCTGTGAACGCTGATCGTCCATCATTTACTAGCCAGACCCTGGCGCTAGTATTATGTTAGGACTGGCGGAACGCACCAAGAAAGATGATACAGATGCGTTCGCAGTCCGGGGTCCACCGTGCAGGTGAAAACCTGCTGCTAGTAAATACAGGCTATATGGCAGTACACTAAAGTATATACACGTGGGTTCAACCTCACCCAGCGTGAAGGGAGCAATCCTGTTGCGTCACAGGATCGCGGTACCGCACCTAAAGCGCGAGCGAGTAGTCAGCGTACTTAACCCCAACTGGGATTGAAGTCCGATTAGACCCTCGCTGGCACTACACCGCAACTGGGTGTGTAAGGTAACTAAATATAAATATATGAATGCACAGGAGTGCGAGCAATGCCGCACTGACGGACGCCACCAACCACACTGGCTTGGGTATGGAAAGCGCAAGGCAAGCGCACGGCGCCGTACAGGCGGACACAGCAAGAGGACGCTGCAATGTGTGTTTCGTGCTGTTGGATAAGTCGGGCGCTAGATTAGCAAACATACACCTTCCGCGAACAGACATTCAATAGGGAGGGTTATTTAAAGAGCGACTTTCACTCACAACACACACACATATTTACAAGACAATACTAGCGCATGGCCGTGCGGTCATGCGCAGTTTATATAGTTGCAGCACAGGAAGTGGCTACAGAACTTTTGCCCTTCCAAGACCTGCCAAAAGGACCAATGGGATGTGCTGCAGCACCTGAGCATGTGACCCTCGATCTCCAACAGGAGAACTTGCCCTGGGCATGCTCAGTGCGTGCAAACAAGGACTTAGATCCAGAAACGTCCACTCGCCGCTGCCCAGCACTGGCCTTAATGGCAGAAGCAGGAAAAGCAGCAGCAACTCTTCGCACAGAGTCAGACTGAGAGAGACGCTGGGATCGACGTCCCTGCTGAGCAGACTCCACTGCTGCTGGAGGAGAATGGGAGACCGCAGTGGAGACGGATCGAGATTCCCCCTGTGCAGCAGAGGAAACTCGACTCCTAACAGCCTATTTATTTATTTTTTTTTGGTTTTATAAATTCTCCCTGAAAAAAAAAAGGGAGATTAATATTGGCCTTTGGGCTTGTGTGCCAGTCCTAAGCGTGCCATCTCTCTCTCTCAGATAGTGGGCCATAGAAAGCCTATTTATTTATTTTTTTATTGGGTTTATAAATTTTCCCTGAAAAAAAAATAAAAAGTGGGAGATTAATATTGGCCTCTGGGCTTGTGTGCCAGTCCTGAGCGTGCCATCTCTCTCACAAATAGTGGGCCATAGAAAGCCTATTTATGTTTTTGGTTGATTTGGGTTCTAAATTCTACCTGAAAAAATCAATAAATCAATCAGTGGGAGATAAATATTGGCCTCTGGGCTTGTGTGCCACTCCTGACTCCTGTGTGCGTCATCTCTCACTCAGTGGGCCATAGAAAGCCTTTTTTTTTTTATTTGTTTTCTAAATTCTCCCTGAAAAAATCATTTTATTTTATTTGGTTTCTAAATTCTTCCTGAAAAAATCATTTTATTCTATTATTTTTTTTTCCTAAAGTCTCCCTGAAAAAAAAAAAAAAACAAATCAGTGGGAGATTAATATTGCCCTTTCTGCTTGTGTGCCAGTCTTGACTCCTGGGTGTGCCATCTCTCTCTCTCTCTCCAATTGTGGGCCATAGAAAGCCTATTATTTTTTTAGCTTGATTTGGGTTCCAAAATCTACCTGAAAAAATCACTACATCAATCAGTGGGAGATAAATATTGGCCTCTGGGCTTGTGTGCCACTCCTGACTCCTGTGTGCGTCATCTCTCACTCAGTGGGCCATAGAAAGCCTTTTTTTGTTTTATTTGTTTTCTAAATTCTCCCTGAAAAAATCATTTTATTTTATTTGGTTTCTAAATTCTTCCTGAAAAAATCATTTTATTCTATTATTTTTTTTTCCTAAAGTCTCCCTGAAAAAAAAAAAAAAAACAAATCAGTGGGAGATTAATATTGCCCTTTCTGCTTGTGTGCCAGTCTTGACTCCTGGGTGTGCCATCTCTCTCTCTCTCTCCAATTGTGGGCCATAGAAAGCCTATTATTTTTTTAGCTTGATTTGGGTTCCAAAATCTACCTGAAAAAATCACTACATCAATCAGTGGGAGATAAATATTGGCCTCTGGGCTTGTGTTCCACTCCTGACTCCTGTGTGCGTCATCTCTCACTCAGTGGGCCATAGAAAGCCTTTTTTTGTTTTATTTGTTTTCTAAATTCTCCCTGAAAAAATCATTTTATTTTATTTGGCTTCTAAATTCTTCCTGAAAAAATCATTTTATTCTATTATTTTTTTTTCCTAAAGTCTCCCTGAAAAACAAAAAAAAACAAATCAGTGGGAGATTAATATTTACATTTGTGCTTCAGTGACAGTCCTGCGTGTGTGGCATCTCTCTCATTTGTTGCCACCAACAACAGAGTGTGTAACATTGTGCCTGATTTTCGTTGTGGTCTCACTCACCTGTAAAGGGGTAGCTAAATCATACTGAAGTTATAGCTCACCGTGTAAGTTGTGTGACAGCAACAAATACCGTTAGTTTGTTTACGTTTTTAAAACAATGAGGAAGTCTGGTGGAAGAGGTCGTGGCCGGGGGCGTTCATTGTCAGCTGGTAATGAGGGTAGTGGTAGTGGTGGAGCATCAGCTGGTCGTGGGAAAAAAAATATTGTACCTAAGTCTGGAGCTGTGGAGCCAGGTTCGTCGTCTGGCTACACAAGGCCTCGAACGCTCCCTTTTCTGGGAGTAGGAAAACCGCTTTTAAAGCCGGAGCAGCAAGAGCAAGTTTTGGCTTATCTTGCTGACTCAGCCTCTAGCTCTTTTGCCTCCTCTCGTGAAACTGGTAAATGTCAAAGCAGCGCGTCGTTAGTGGATGTTCACGGTCAGGGACAAGTCGCTTCCTTGTCCTCTTCAGCAAAAACAACAACAGAGAAGAATGCAGCAGGCGACACAACGGGTTACTCCATGGAGCTCTTTACACATACCGTCCCTGGCTTAGAAAGTGAAGCAGTTAACAGTCCATGCCCATTACAAGTTGAATCTGACATGGAGTGCACTGATGCACAGCCACAGCCAGACTACTATGCTGGTCCTTTGACTCAGACCACAACATTGCCCTCGCAGGGTAATGATCAAGAATCAGACCCTGATGAGACTATGTTGCCCCATCACGAACGCTATACCACCGACCGACACGGTGACACAGACGAAGTTGCACACGAGCTACAAGAAGAGGTAATAGATGACCCAGTTCTTGACCCCGATTGGCAGCCATTGGGGGAACAGGGTGCAGGCGGCAGCAGTTCTGAAGCGGAGGAGGAGGGGCCGCAGCAGGCATCAACATCACAACAGGTTCCATCTGCCGGGCCCGTATCTTGCCCAAAACGCGTGGCAAAGCCAAAACCTGTTGGAGGACAGCGTGGCCATCCGGTTAAAGCTCAGTCTGCAATGCCTGAAAAGGTATCCGATGCTAGAAAGAGTGCAGTCTGGCATTTTTTTAAACAACATCCAATTGATCAGCGCAAAGTCATCTGTCAAAAATGTTCAACTACCTTAAGCAGAGGACAGAATCTGAAAAGTCTCAATACAAGTTGCATGCATAGACATTTAACCACCATGCATTTGCAAGCCTGGACTAACTACCAAACGTCCCTTAAGGTTGTAGCACCCTCGGCCAATGAAACTAGTCAGCAACGCAACATCCCTTCCGGCAGTGTAGGGCCACCATTTTCCGCACCACCTGCAGTATCTGTGCAGGTTTCTTTGCCAGGCCAAAGCAGTCAGGGTCAGGGAATCACCAGTTTCGTAGTAGGAAACACTGCATCTAGGGCACCGGCGGCAACAATACCATCTCCCACCGTCTCTCAGTCTGCCATGTCCACCGGCACCCCCGCTAGTTCCACGATCTCCAGCTCTCCAGTCCAGCTCACCCTACATGAGACTATGGTTAGAAAAAGGAAGTACTTAGCCTCGCATCCGCGTACACAGGGTTTGAACGCCCACATAGCTAGACTAATCTCGTTAGAGATGATGCCCTACCGGTTAGTTGAAAGCGAAGCTTTCAAAGCCCTGATGGACTACGCTGTACCACGCTACGAGCTACCCAGTCGACACTTTTTTTCCAGAAAAGCCATCCCAGCCCTCCACCAGCATGTTAAAGAGCGCATCGTCCATGCACTCAGGCAATCTGTGAGCACAAAGGTGCACCTGACAACAGATGCATGGACCAGTAGGCATGGCCAGGGACGTTACGTGTCCATCACGGCACACTGGGTGAATGTTGTGGATGCAGGGTCCACAGGGGACAGCAAGTTTGGGACAGTTCTGCCTAGCCCACGGTCTAGGCAACAGTTGGCTGTAGCCGTTCGCACCCCCTCCTCCTCCTCTTCGTCCTCCTGCAGAAGCGAGAGCTCGTCCACAGACCGCAGTCGCACAACCACTCCATCTGCAGCTGCCACTGTTGCACACCAGGTCTCCCATTGTGGGGCAGCTACTGGCAAACGTCAGCAGGCTGTATTGGCTATGAAGTGTTTGGGCGACAACAGACACACCGCGGAAGTTCTGTCCAAGTTCTTGCAGAAAGAAACGCAGTCGTGGCTGGGCACTGTAGATCTTGAGGCAGGCAAGGTAGTGAGTGATAACGGAAGGAATTTCATGGCTGCCATCTCCCTTTCCCAACTGAAACACATTCCTTGCCTGGCTCACACCTTAAACCTGGTGGTGCAGTGCTTCCTGAAAAGTTATCCGGGGTTATCCGACCTGCTCCTCAAAGTGCGTGGACTTTGCTCACATATCCGCCGTTCGCCCGTACACTCCAGCCGTATGCAGACCTATCAGCGTTCTTTGAACCTTCCCCAGCATCGCCTAATCATAGACGTTGCAACAAGGTGGAACTCAACACTGCACATGCTTCATAGACTGTGCGAACAGAGGCGGGCTGTTATGTTTTTGTGGGAGGATACACATACACGGGCAGGCAGTAGGATGGCAGACATGGAGTTGTCAGGTGTGCAGTGGTCGAAGATTCAAGACATGTGTCAAGTCCTTCAGTGTTTTGAGGAATGCACACAGCTGGTTAGTGCAGACAACGCCATAATAAGCATGAGCATCCCCCTAATGCGTCTGCTGATGCAAAGTTTGACGCACATAAAGGATCAGGCGTCTGCAGCTGAGGAAGAGGAAAGCCTTGATGACAGTCAGCCATTGTCTGGCCAGGGCAGTGTACAGGACGAGTTAGCGGGCGAAGAGGAGGAGGAGGACGAGGAGGATGATGGGGATGATTATATTTTTAATGAGGAAGCTTTTCCGGGGCCACTGGAAATTGGTGGCGCGGCAAGGCCGGGTTCTGGTTTTTGGAGGGACACAAGTGACGTGGATTTGCCTGAAACTGCCCCTCAACCAAGCACAACCGCAGATTTGAGAACTGGAACTTTGGCCCACATGGCGGATTATGCCTTACGTATCCTCAAAAGGGACACACGCATAACTAAAATGATGAACGATGACGATTACTGGTTGGCCTGCCTCCTTGATCCTCGCTATAAAGGCAAATTGCAAAATATAATGCCACATGAGAACTTGGAACTAATATTAGCAACCAAACAATCAACTCTTGTTGACCGTTTGCTTCTGGCATTCCCTGCACACAGCGCCCGTGATCGTTCTCACACGAGCTGCAGGGGCCAGCAGACCAGAGGAGTTAGAGGGGCAGAAATCAGAAGTGGCGTTGGCCAGAGGGGTTTTCTGACCAGGTTGTGGAGCGATTTTGCTATGACCGCAGACAGGACAGGTACTGCAGCATCAATTCAAAGTGACAGGAGACAACATTTGTCCAGTATGGTTACAAACTATTTTTCATCCCTTATCGATGTTCTCCCTCAACCGTCATTCCCATTTGATTACTGGGCATCAAAATTAGACACCTGGCCAGAATTGGCAGAATATGCATTGCAGGAGCTTGCTTGCCCGGCAGCTAGTGTCCTATCAGAAAGAGTATTCAGTGCTGCAGGTTCAATACTAACAGAAAAAAGGACTCGTCTGGCTACCCAAAATGTAGATGATCTAACCTTCATTAAAATGAACCACAACTGGATTTCGAAATCTTTTGCCCCACCTTGCCCGGCCGACACCTAGCTTTCCTATGAAAAGGTCTTGCCTGTGGACTATTCTGAATGCCTTTTCCAATCTCGTAATTTTCTGCACCTGATTGTCCAGCATATGACATGTTTACACCTCACTAAATGGCCAAACTCCCCACACGGGGCCGTGGTATCGACACTTGGCGACAGCACCCGTGAGAGTGCTGTTTGTCTGAAGAGGTGGGTGTGCCCGCTTTTGGTCGACGGCACTGCCACTGGGTCCCTCCTAGTACAATAAAGTGTCTCTGGCGGTGGTGGTGCGCACCCAACGTCAGACACACCGTTGTAATATGAGGGGCCCTGGGCCTGTACCGCCGGCCACAAGACAGTTCCGCCCCCCCCAGCTCAAACAGTGCTCTACCACTTGCAAAATTATCTCACAGCTCCACCAATGTTTAGTCTATGCGCTGACATCCTTCAATGCCTGCCACTGACAATACCATTGTATTGACATTTTTGTTATGTTAGGCCTTCGAAGCCTGTCTGCGGTCACTCCTTCCACTAGGCCTCCACTGACCACACCACTGCTGCCCGTGTACCCCTGGAACCAATTTAAAATTGCCTACAGCCATGTGTTATTATTTTAGGCCTTCGATGCCTGTCTGCGGTCACTCCTTCCACTAGGCCTCCACTGACCACACCACTGCTGCCCGTGTACCCCTGGAACCAATTTAAAATTGCCTACAGCCATGTGTTATTATTTTAGGCCTTCGATGCCTGTCTGCGGTCACTCCTTCCACTAGGCCTCCACTGACCACACCACTGCTGCCCGTGTACCCCTGGAACCAATTTAAAATTGCCTACAGCCATGTGTTATTATTTTAGGCCTTCGATGCCTGTCTGCGGTCACTCCTTACAATATGCCTCCACTGACCACACCACTGCTGCCCGTGTACCCCTGGAACCAATTTAAAATTGCCTACAGCCTGCCCAATTTTTTTATTTTAGGCCTTCGATGCCTGTCTGCGGTCACTCCTTCCACTAGGCCTCCACTGACCACACCACTGCTGCCCGTGTACCCCTGGAACCAATTTAAAATTGCCTACAGCCTGCCCAATTTTTTTATTTTAGGCCTTCGATGCCTGTCTGCGGTCACTCCTTCCACTAGGCCTCCACTGACCACACCACTGCTGCCCGTGTACCCCTGGAACCAATTTAAAATTGCCTACAGCCATGTGTTATTATTTTAGGCCTTCGATGCCTGTCTGCGGTCACTCCTTCCACTAGGCCTCCACTGACCACACCACTGCTGCCCGTGGACCCCTGGAACCAATTTAAAATTGCCTACAGCCATGTGTTATTATTTTAGGCCTTCGATGCCTGTCTGCGGTCACTCCTTACAATATGCCTCCACTGACCACACCACTGCTGCCCGTGTACCCCTGGAACCAATTTAAAATTGCCTACAGCCTGCCCAATTTTTTTATTTTAGGCCTTCGATGCCTGTCTGCGGTCACTCCTTCCACTAGGCCTCCACTGACCACACCACTGCTGCCCGTGTACCCCTGGAACCAATTTAAAATTGCCTACAGCCATGTGTTATTATTTTAGGCCTTCGATGCCTGTCTGCGGTCACTCCTTCCACTAGGCCTCCACTGACCACACCACTGCTGCCCGTGGACCCCTGGAACCAATTTAAAATTGCCTACAGCCATGTGTTATTATTTTAGGCCTTCAATGCCTGTCTGCGGTCACTCCTTACAATATGCCTCCACTGACCACACCACTGCTGCCCGTGGACCCCTGGAACCAATTTAAAATTGCCTACAGCCATGTGTTATTATTTTAGGCCTTCGATGCCTGTCTGCGGTCACTCCTTCCACTAGGCCTCCACTGACCACACCACTGCTGCCCGTGGACCCCTGGAACCTATTTTTAATTGCATAGAGCATCCTTTTTTTAATAGTAGGCGTACAAAGTCTGTCTGCGGTCCACTATTGAAATTGTCCTCCACTGCCCAGAGCACTGCTGCTTGTGTACCCCTGTAACTTTTTTAAACTGCAGTGAGCCACATTTTTGGGTTAAGTCCTACTACCTGTGTCTGTCTGCGCCACTCAATTCAGCTGTGTTCCTTTGAAAAAAGCTGAGCGTCAATAGTCTTGTTTTCAGCCTCTAGGAATTTTAAAACTGCATTGGGGGTACAACTTTGGTAGGGCCTACTAACGGTGTCTGCCTCCCCAAGGTGTGCCCCAGGTTTCCTCGCCATTGCTTCGATCTTAATGCTCTCGTTTAGTAGTTGTTGGAAACTACACTGCATTAGGCCTACAAATTGGGTATGGGGTGTAGAGAGATGGTGTGTTCCACTCCAAGGTGTTCTCCAGGTTGCCTTTCCTGAGCTTCGATCTTCCGGCTCTCGTTTAGTAGTTGTTGGAAACTACGCTGCATTAGGCCTACAAATTGGGTATGGGGTGTAGAGAGATGGTGTGTTCCACTCCAAGGTGTTCCCCAGGTTTCCTCGCCAATGCTTCGATCTTCATGCTCTCGTTTAGTAGTTGTTGGAAACTACACTGCATTAGGCCTACAAATTGGGTATGGGGTGTAGAGAGATGGTGTGTTCCACTCCAAGGTGTTCTCCAGGTTGCCTTTCCTGAGCTTCGATCTTCCGGCTCTCGTTTAGTAGTTGTTGGAAACTACGCTGCATTAGGCCTACAAATTGGGTATGGGGTGTAGAGAGATGGTGTGTTCCACTCCAAGGTGTTCCCCAGGTTTCCTCGCCAATGCTTCGATCTTCATGCTCTCGTTTAGTAGTTGTTGGAAACTACACTGCATTAGGCCTACAAATTGGGTATGGGGTGTAGAGAGATGGTGTGTTCCACTCCAAGGTGTTCTCCAGGTTGCCTTTCCTGAGCTTCGATCTTCCAGCTCTCGTTTAGTAGTTCTTGGAAACTACACTGCATTAGGCCTACAAATTGGGTATGGGGTGTAGAGAGATGGTGTGTTCCACTCCAAGGTGTTCTACAGGTTGCCTTTCCTGAGCTTCGATCTTCCGGCTCTCGTTTAGTAGTTGTTGGAAACTACGCTGCATTAGGCCTACAAATTGGGTATGGGGTGTAGAGAGATGGTGTGTTACACTCCAAGGTGTTCTCCAGGTTGCCTTTCCTGAACTTCTATCTTCAGGCTCTCATTAAATTGTGGTTAAATGGAACAACTGCATTTGGCGTACTAGTTGGTTTGGGGCCTACTATCGGTGTCTGCCACTCCTTGCTGTTCTCCTGGTTTCCTGTCCTGAAATTCCATTTTCAGGCTCTCGTTAAGTAGTTGTTAATGTTAGACTGCATTTGGCCTACTAGTTGGGTTGGGGCCTACTATCGGTGTCTGCCACTCCTTGCTGTTCTCCTCAACTGAACAAAGCTGTGCCGCCTGTTTACTACTGTTGCCAATTTTGAACTGCATTTCGACTACTTACTGATTTGGGCCTACTCTCTGTGTCAGCCTCTCATTCCAGTTGTCCTCCACTGCAATGCCCCCTGGTTAGTCCTGTGTTACCAATTTTGAACTGCATTTAGCCCACTTTATTCTTTGGGCCTATATCTGTGTTTCCTCCTCATCCTGCCCATTGCCCAGCCAGTGATAGATGAGTCTGCTGGTACATTGACCCATAACGCAAAATTCCCCGTGCACGCTACACAGCAAGATTGTGACCCTGCTGAAAGTCAGGTTCCTCTTCCCGCATACCATACCACCTTACACGGGGACAAAGAGGAAGGTGCAGATGAAAGTGCAGGTTCCTTCATCAGGTGGGGAGAGGAATACTAGTTGGCGACGTCACTGGCACAGGGCCTCTCATAGTACGCAAAAGTGTTGCTGCCGGTGGGAGGCGCCCCCGCCGTGCAAACACACCGCTGTACTTTGAGGGGCCCTGTGCCAGTGCCAATGCCAACGAGTGGGCCCCCCTGCTTGCTCAGGATCACAGCACTTGCAAAGTTAAAATACTTACCTCTCCCTGCTCCACTGCCGTGACGTGGTCCAGATTTACTGGGCCCACTAATTACTTGAACCAGCCCTACCCCCCACAACTTTAGCCAAATGACCCCCAATTTCAAATGCCTTCCAATTATTATAAGGTAAATTACGATTGACAAGCTTCTTTAACAAGAATGGATGTTTTTGCCATTAAAATGGGCAGTGTAGGTGTTTTCCTGGCCTCCACTCACTGCCGACTATGCTCCCCCATTGACTTGCATTGGGTTTCGTGTTTCGGGCGATACCCGACTTTTCGCGATAATCGGCCGATTCCACTCGACTCGACTTCTAAGATAGTCGGGTTTCGCGAAACACGGCTCGACTCTAAAAAGGTCAAGGTCGCTCAACCCTAGTTGAGAGCTGTGAGAGACTGAGAGAAGTGGTTAGTGATATAAACTGGGATGCAGATGTGGAAGAGGGGCTGTTGATGGGGATGTTGAAGTATCCCAAGATGAGGGTTGGTAGTTCTGAGGACATGAAGTGTGGCAGCCAGGCAGAGAAATGGTCAAGTGGGTGGGTGAGCCTGGGGGGCCGGTACATGGTCGCTACTCTGAGGGAGAGGGGATAGAAGAGCCTGATGGTGTGGACCTCGAAACAAGGGAATGAGAGTGATGGAACTGGGGGATGACCTGGAAAGGGCATTGTGGGGACAGGAGTATACCTACTCCACCACCAAGTCTGTTTGCGGGTCTCAGGAAATGGGAGAATGGTAAATCACCATAGGAAATGGCAGCAGCGGAGACAGTGTCAGAATCGTGAATCCAGGTTTCAGTGAGGGCCAACAAATTAAAAGAGTTGTTTAGAAAGTAGTTGTGCAGGAAAGGTAGCTTATTGGATACAGACTGTGGATTCCAGAATGCACAATTAAAAGAGGGAGATGAAGGAGTAGAACTAATGTTAGTCAGGTTAGTAAGGTTTTGATGTGGGGCGGGGGAGGGGTTGAGGTAGGGGGATGGTGGACCAGGATTGGGGGAGATATCTCCTGAAAGCAGTAGCAGTAGAAAGAGAGCAAGTAGTTCTTGGAATTGTGACAAGCTTTTTGTGCGATGTGTTTGGGCAAGATGGGCTGAGGTTTTTCAGGAAGGTAAGAAGTGAATGGAAGCTGTGCATGCGATAAGGAAGTAGAGAGGGGTTGATGTGTATGAGTGGTGATGGAGAGGGGATGGAGCAGTGAATGTGGATTGCATGGGTACACAGGAGGATAGAAATATGGTTAAAAGGGAGTACAAAGTGTGGGTTACCTGTCTCCTGCCCTGACTAACTGCCATTGATTAACTTCTTCTTCTGGATACTTGGCTACATGGATACATTGCTGAAAGGATGCGTGCATGCACCCCACACGCGTGCACCCCTTAGAATGCTTCTAAATTTATAGGGCTCAGTAAAGGATCAGGTGATAGGGAATGTTAAGCTGGTTTGGGATAAATTAGTAGTTGTTCAACACACCAGGGAGTGGATAGATGATCAAAGACACTAGGCCTGGCTCCATCTATATGGTACAACACATAACACCTTTCACCAGCAGTGAGTATTGAGTACAATGCAATAGCTATATATAATGCAAACAGCTCTCAGTTGACGACTCTATGGCCCTCCATATGATTTTCCAACAGCTGAAGTTAAAGAAAACATCCTTATACTTGAAGATGACTTACCGTCTGTAGTTTCAAAAACTTAAGAAAGATGACGACAGCTTAAATCTGCAAAATAGTAGTGTGACAAAATGAAGTGCCATAGAGTGACCGATAATAATTTATCAAAACTTCTTCTCTTCAAGCCTTGGAGATGACCTTAGAAAAAATGTCTTCCTCTACAGCTTGTTAAATTAAATCTATACATCTTGGCAACGCAACGTTCTTGACTGTGCAAAATGTGATTATGTTCCGACACTTGATAAAATCATAAAGGATAAAGTGGCTTGGCTTTGGATCCGTATCTAAATCAGACCATTACTTTGTTATTTTGTACAAGCAATTTCTTTTACAGATCCACTTTCTGGAATGTTCTGAGAGTCTCTTGAAATATCTGATCTCTTGGAGCTGAAGTGCTTTTTTAGCTTTTATGATCATAATGGAAGGCAGTTTTCTAACAATAGGTGCATTTTGAATGACAGTCCATATCTTTTTGTGACAATTTTTTTCCACATATTAGGGGTTACAAGGATTTCATTCCTTTTCAAATAACATAGGGCTACTTGTAATTATAGAATAAAATGAAATTTAAAGGACCACTTCCAACTACAGAAAGCCCGATTCATTATTGCTTTTACTAGACTTTGCTGTTTTTCACCTGTTTTTCATCTGCGCCTTATCCTTCTTTTAATTTGCTACTTTTATCAAAATTATTTTAACTGTGACTGTTTTTTTTAAATATTTTAATATTTGTCTCTGTGGGAAGAGTTTAGGGTTTTCAAATGATTTTACCTTATTAATCATTTGAAACTTTTTTGAAAAGTTGCAAAGTTTTTAACAAGTGAAACCCAGTCCAACCCCAAAACTGTGCAATGTTTTTGAACATTTTGTGAGTCATGCTACTTTTTTGTTCTAAAATGTCACAGAAAAAGTTACAGACAAGAATCATGATAATTTTTTGACGTTGTGCAAATTTCATGAAATTTGGTGCAAGAAAACTGAGCGAAAACCACAAGACGAAAATATAAAAAAAAAATGATGAATCGGAAATTGCAAATGATGAATTGGACCCAAAATGTATTTCAAAGATGTTAACTGTTTTCTTTTTCATAGTTATTACATTTCAAGTGCAGATATGAACACCAAAGGATATTTGCATACTTCATTAACTCTATATTTCGGTGGTCAAGTTACAGAGATAGCGTAGCACGAAATAGATATTTGTTTGGCGCTTCCTACATCTGTACCAAAAGCACAAATTATAATCAGAGTAGTATTAATATTTTCATATGCATATTTGCTCTCACATTAATAAATGCAGCATCCATCTGTAGACAGATGTTTAGGGATTTTTTTTGTCCCTTGTTTGTATAAAGCAGAATATTGGTTGGCTGGATGATCCCGCTTCAGATCCAGTTGGCATATGGAGACTTATAGGCAACGGTTCATGTGAAAAATATACGCATCTGTACTAATAAAGTGCAATAAACCCAAAAGAGCTGTCCACAGGTGTGTGTGCTTTGGCTTAAATGAGATTTACATTTTTCCCTACTAGGGGAGCACAAACTTGCATATTTTTTATCCCATAGAACAATGTTTCTAAATCTCCATATTCCAGTTGGATTTATAATAACTAGTAGAAACTATAACAGGATTTTTTCAAGTTACTGCAGCAAGGTATTAAAAATCACCAAGAAAGTCTTAAACTTGCTATGTTGGTCTTGTTATCCAAATGATCCAACTTTGTAATTAGCTTTGATATAAACAAAATCTCTTACCTTTTGTGTTTAATTGTCTTTCATAAAGCTATGTACAGTGACGTAAATAGAGTCCATTGAGCCCTGGTGTACAATTTGGACCTGGGCCCCCACCTTCATGTTGTGCCTTTTTAGCATTCAAGACCTTATAAAGACATACTTTCTGATGTCTTCTAATAATGTTCCTAATTCTCGCCCCTTCCTGTAACAATGTGCCCCATCCTTGGCTTTTTTCAGTAATAATGTCCCTCATGTTATAACAATGTCCTCCATCCTGGGCCCCTTCCTGGTATAATGACCGCCCATTCTGGGTCTCCTCCTGGTGTAAGTTCCTCCATCCTAAGCCTCTTCCTGGTATAATATTCCCCCATCCTGGGCCACTTCCTGGTATAATGTTTGTTCTGCAGCTCTTTTCCAAAATAGTAAAAGATAGATTTTTCTTACCTTTCTTCTCTCCCCCGACTTGTGACAACCTTTTCTGTTGCCTTGGGCAGCACGGTGGCTCAGTGGTTAGCACAGCAGCCTTGCAGTTCTGGGGTCCTGGGATCAAATCCCACCAAGGACAACGTCTGCAATGAGTTTGTATGTTCTACCTGTGCTTCCGTGGGTTTCCTCACACACTCCAAAGACATACTGATAGGGAATCTAGATTGTGAACCCCATTGCGGATGATAATGTATGTAGAGTTCTGCGGAATAAGATAACGCTATATAAGCAAAGCATAATAAATATTAATAAATAAATAGTAGCCTGCAGCTGACTTTGGCTTGCCAGCCATTGACGGCTTGTGATAGGCCTCTGACCGGTGGTGTTTACTGGAGGGAGCTGGTGGGTCTCCGCACCGCAATACACTTCAGCTGAATGTGCGTCCTCAGATCATTATGGCAATGCCTATGTGCTTCCATGGTTACAGACTACAAAAAAAACCTTATGTAGTCGTATTTTGCAGATATGCTCGCTTCCTTACCTCCTTATCGGTTCCCTATGAAATGTAGCAGATTTAGGAAGGCGAGCTTCTTCACTACTTTTCCCTGCACAGCCCAACGCACTAGCATCTGCACAGGAGAACTTGTAAAAGGTTCTGGAGGTCTCAATACCCCCCATTGATGAGAATAATATGTCGTATATTAGCAATATGTCAGAACATTTAATGAGGAGGACCTTTCAATGAATTTTAAAATTATTATTTAAACTTCATCCCTCTTCCAATTTTTGATGTTCCACTGATTCCGGAACACTTTTTAATTTTCTTCTGTGCCCTTTTGATCCAAAGTTATGCCCCTGGAAATGATGGTGCAAATTTCTCTTTCAATCAACTGGGCAAATACCAGAGAGTTTTGTGGGTTTTTTGCATTTTATCCTCTGATGCTGGCCAATCAAAACATGGCTGCACCCACAGGGACGTTCTGTGGGTATATGCCCAGTTGGCTAGATGGAAAATTTTCACCTTTATTACCAGAGGTCATAACTTAGGAACAGAGGGGCACAGAAGGATAAGAAAAACTGTTCCAGAATCAGTGGAGCAGCACAAATTGGAGGAGGGACCAGGTATAAATAGAAAAAAAAAGTCAAATGAAAGGTACTCTTTAAAGATGGAAATATCCCTTTAATAGTGAAAATGAAGCAAATTTTCAAACTATGGTCACTAGAGGGCAATGCACCTTATAAGTGGACGGACGCAGCAGACCTTTCATATTTATAGATGGCCGTCTGCCTCTTGATCGATCTTCCTAAATTTCCCAATGTCTACAAAAGAAGTGCTGGACAATCAGAACTTTCTGGATTATTGAATGGCAGCCTAAAGGAATTTCCTTAAATGATTTTTCCAGTATTATAATGCAAAAGGAGTAAATAAAAAAAATCAAGGCTATGGTATATGCAGACAGATTGAGTAAGGTAGTGACCAGACAGTATACGGCAAGGGGGCAATAAGAATCCCAAAATATTGCCCTATCCTCCTAATTGTAAATTGTGGGCAGTGTCCGGGAGATTTCAATTCTCACTTTTAACCATCTCCAGCGGTTTGAGGAAGAGAGAAGTAATAATTCATGAGCTTTTTTTTTTTTACAAACCTAGTGAAATGATCGTTCTTGCTTTATTTTATTATTTTCTTCAACTTTAAAGGTTCGCTCACAGTAGTGTATAAATCGGATGAGTGCAAACCAATAAAAAAAATCGGATTGCACTGGAACCAATGTTGTTCAATGAGGATCTGCATATTCTTTCTCAGCTGTAGTCGGAAAGAGAAAAAATTGGCAGCATGCTTCGCCTGGACGCGTATATCAACCAATGCAAGTCTATGGGTGAGTGCCAAAAAATGGACGGCACATGGACCATCCGTATAACGCGTGATTTACACACATGCCTCTATAAAGAGCCAGGAAATTGCATGGAAAAAAAGAACACATTTCCACAGAGATTGAGAAGATGCTTAGGAGCATGGGTGTTGCCAAGTTAATACAGCTGGAGAAGGAAAGGCCTGTAATATATACTTAGGGGCTATTTAGTTTGGAAAAACGAAGGCTAAGGGGTGATCTTATTTTAATGTATAAATATATGAGGGAACAGTACAAAGACCTTTCTGATGATCTTTTTAATCATAGACCTGAGACAGGGACAAGGGGGCATCCTCTACGTCTGGAGGAAAGAAGGTTTAGGCATAATAACAGACGCGGATTCTTTACTGTAAGAGCAGTGAGACTATGGAACTCTCTGCTGTATGATGTTGTAATGAGTGATTCATTACTTAAATTTAAGAGGGGACTGGATGCCTTTCTTGAAAAGTATAATGTTACAGGTTATATATACTAGATTCCTTGATAGGGCGTTGATCCAGGGAACTAGTCTGATTGCCGTATGTGGAGTCGGGAAGGAATTTTTTTCCCCAATGTGGAGCTTACTCTTTGCCACATGGTTTTTTTGCCTTCCTCTGGATCAACATGTTAGGGCATGTTAGGTTAGGCTATGGGTTGAACTAGATGGACTTAAAGTCTTCCTTCAACCTTAATAACTATGTTACTATGTTACTATATGGAACGGCCGGGACCACAGATACATGGACTGCAGAAAGCCTGGACACACATCTGCGGGTAGATGTATCCGCATTACTCGGAGTGCCCGAAGTCTATAAGTAAGTACGGTTCTGTTTGACATGCCTACGTAATTAACCACATTCTGCATAACATGTCTTTTATTACTATGTTCAATAAAATTGATAGTTTTACCATAGTACCTTAGTGGGGATATCATTATTTCTTTGATCACACTGTTTGTGAAGGATTCTGCATAACATGTATTAAGTCTATGCTTCTATAAAACATGTTGAAGCAAAGAAGACATTATGTTTTCACATACTTTCCTAACCAAATAGCTTAGGGCTAATCGCATCCATAAATACTGAAGCGTAACCCACCCGCACCCCATCACATAATTCCAGAAATGGCCCTACCGAGGTGACTACCCTTACATAGGTGGACGTACATATGAAATGAAAAAAAAGTATTGTAGAGCGTGAACAAGTGCCCGAGGTTGCCTACAGTACGTGATGATGTACTTTGCATTATGTAAAACTATATAATTAATAGAAACATTGGACCAATACACTTATGTCTTTGCAAACTGCAAAAGTGTTATACCAGTCGAACTGGGGTGCGAAGGGCCCACCGGTAACCAACTCCAGGTCCCCACTTTTCAGCTACATGTAAACGTGACATTATCCTCAATCACAAATTTATATAACAATGAACTGGGTAGATTTTTAAATGAATAAGATTCCGCCCAAGTACTGCTCATATAAGATGGTGGTGGCCCACTCCTGCAGAGGGGCCCACCGGAGGATTCTTCTGCTCTCCTGTGGGCCAGTCCAAGCCTGCTCATGACCATTGCCTTTATTAAATATCGGATTCCAAAAAAAACCAAAACATGTTACTGTTCAAATCTAAAAAAGAAAACATTTTTCAAAAAATGCATTTAGTGTATTCCTTTTTTTTTCCCTGTTGTATTTCTAGTGACTGACTTGACTAAACAACGGCACAACTGTGTAGAAATGCAGGAATCGGGATGTCGTCACGATCAAGAGTTAACAAATGTATTCATAGATTTAACTCCACGCAGGGAGAAAATGGGTATGGGAGGCAAAGGATGTAACGATATGGAAACTGGAGGGAAGAACATAGTAAACCGGTGCTAAGCGAATGTTCAAAAGGGGAAAGAAGAGTAAAACATCAGTCTGTCGGTTTCTTGATTGATTGATTAAGACCACCAGGTCGAAATGCCTAGATAGTTGTTAGGCTCCGAGCCAGTGCGTTTTCAGTGCTGGACACCATATGTATGGACTATTTTTAACAATGTTCATTAAAAGTTAATTTTTACCTTCACTCTTTGCTGGACGCACCTGTTCTTCTATTGGCTATACGGATTACACTCATTCCACTCACCTGGATAAGAAAAGGACCAATTGTTTATACACTGGTGTGAGCGAACCCTAAAAGTAAGATGTGGAATAATTCATATCAGAAAAAACGCCACCCACAGTACGGAGAGGATCTTATTGAAAAACCAAGAGGAAAAAAGCCTGATAAAAGTTCAAGTGGTAGAGAATGATAGCTGATATAAAAATGTCTTTATTGATTTTAAAATAGCAGGTATTGTCCATGAGAGAACAATGTGACCTGTAAGACAAGGCAGTAACCACAGTATATTTTATAAAAGATTTAGTGTGGACTGTGGTATAATATGTGGGATGCCACTATTGGACATGTCCTCGGACCTATGAGTGTATATTACAATCTAACACAAGTCCTATATGTCAGGTGTGCATAATCCATCACCACAACATTGCACATGGTTTATGGGAGACACAATGATTAGGAAACATACCTGGATGTATGAGGAGGACCATCAAGGAGTGTAGCGTTCACCCCAACGTGCGTTTCGGTGCGTCCTTCATCAGGGAAACATTTGCCCTTCTCGCGAATAGTGGGGCTCGAACGCTGCTCTATTCAGTCCATAGGGGACTGCCAGAAATATCTGAGATATTTACCTGGAATACATTTTCAAAGTTTACCTGTCACAAAAATGTAATCATTTTTTTCATCAGTTTGAATTTCTCGAACATGGAATTGTTTTTTCAATATTTTATTCCTGTTCCTCTCTGTTCTTGAGATATGACCCCATCTTCCTTGAAACTACACTTTTTATTCAACTGGGTGTGACTCTCAACAATGCTCTATAGGGAAGAGATGAAGTTTATGTCCTCTTGGTTAAAACGACTAGATTTATATACAAAGAAGAAGGGACCATATCTGAGGAGCGGGAGCACAAGGAAAACCCATGTCAGATTCAGGAGAACAGCGCCATTTTCACAAGGTAAAAAAACATATTCATGGCAGGTCCTCTATAAATTCAGCTATTTGCTTTTAGGTAAAAATTTCCTTTTGTTGTAGAAACAATGTAACCTTTGGGATGTCAGAATGCTGTAGATAAGCCCCTCATGCCGGTGGGCTTACCTCACCCGCGATTTTCGGGGTGACAGGTTCCCTTTAATAAAAATGGAAATGTGTTTTGTTTTATTTCAAATAAAGTACTTCATACTTGCTTTGTCTTTATTTACCATATAGATACCTTATAGATGCATCTCCATTACTAAACCGTGGGCTTGATGTCACCAGACAATACAAAGGTGACATCAACCCCAAAAATATGAACCCCACTTGCCCTGTAGCCGGGCAAAGAGCCAGAATAGTCGCATCTAATAGATGTACCTTTTCTGGGCAGCTGCGGGCTGCTATTTTTAGGCTGGTAGGGTCAATATTCATGGCCCCTTACCAGACTGAGAATACCAGCCCCCCAGCTTTCATTTTTAGCTTGGCTGGTTAACAAAAAATATTTAATTATTTACATAATTAAAAAAAAAACAGCATAGGGACCTCTCTATCCTAGACTTGCTGACAGCTGAAGGTTGCAGCCCCTAGCTTTCAGTTTTGTCTGGCTGGTTATCAAAAATATCGGGGGACCCATGACTTTTTTTATTTATTATAGTTCCGGCTGATGAATATTCCCATCAGCCGCTGCCTGCTCTCACTAGGGTTAAGCGACCTTGACTTTTTTAGGGATGAGCCGGGTTTCGCGAAACCCGACTATCTCAAAAGTTGAGTCGAGTGAAATCGGCCGATTATGGCGAAAAGTCGCGGATCGACCGAAACACGAAACCCAATGTCTGTCTGTCTCTCTCTCTCTCTCTCTCTCTCTCTCTCTCTCTCTCTCTCTCCCCCCCCCCTCCGTCCATCCCTGAACTGAAAAGCTGGTGTTACACAGTGCAAATCGCTACAGCGCACAAGCGACAACATGGCGACAGGCGTCCACGCCCCTAAGACCTATGTCATCACTCTGCCCACGCACCTTCATTGGCTGAAAAAAATGGCGCCAAGCACGTCATACGAAACGCGACTTTGGCGCGAAAGTCGCGTACCGCATGGCCGACCCCACACAGGGATCGGGTCGGGTTTCATGAAACCCGACTTTGCCAAAAGTCGGCGACTTTTGAAAATGAACGATCCGTTTCGCTCAACCCTAGCTCTCACTGTTATTAGCAGCAGCAGGTGTAGGCTGATGGAAGTAGTGTCCCACCAACCGCCGCCTGCTCTCATTGTTATCACTTCAATATAACTCATCATTCTCCCCTGCTCGCGTTGATCACCTGCAGAGCAGGGGAGAATGATGCAAGCTGTCTTCAGAACTCAGCGCTGGGGAACAGCGCTAATTGTACCGCTGCTTCCCTGGCGGCGCCAGTGCATGTAGTACTGATGCGGCACAGGGTTGCCACATGTGTGCCACAAGTATTACACACAAAGACATCTCCGCTACCAATTTTATATCAGGACACGTGAAACCGGCATTAGAGAGCAAGCAAAATATTTTCATGAACTCCAAAATGGCATCAATGATGAAAACATCAGCTCACAAGGCAAAAAACAAAACAAAAGCAAGTGATCACACAGCTTAACTCATGGAAAAGTAAAAACGTTACAGGGTTTATAAAATAACAAAAAAAGAAAGGAAAATTGGTATCTTCATACTGACCTGGAGAATCAGTCTTCCTGGCCATTTTTACCATACAATCTATACCATAAAATAAAGTTGGAATTGCAGATTTTTCAGCATTTCATGCCACTTTAAATTTTGTTCACATTATTTTTCTAAATTGTATGGTAAAATTATTATTATTATTATTATTTATTTACAGTGGGGCAAAAAAGTATTTAGTCAGTCAGCAATAGTGCAAGTTCCACCACTTAAAAAGATGAGAGGCGTCTGTAATTTACATCATAGGTAGACCTCAACTATGGGAGACAAACTGAGAAAAAAAAATCCAGAAAATCACATTGTCTGTTTTTTTATCATTTTATTTGCATATTATGGTGGAAAATAAGTATTTGGTCAGAAACAAACAATCAAGATTTCTGGCTCTCACAGACCTGTAACTTCTTCTTTAAGAGTTTCCTCTTTCCTCCACTCATTACCTGTAGTAATGGCACCTGTTTAAACTTGTTATCAGTATAAAAAGACACCTGTGCACACCCTCAAACAGTCTGACTCCAAACTCCACTAAGGTGAAGACCAAAGAGCTGCCAAAGGACACCAGAAACAAAATTGTAGCCCTGCACCAGGCTGGGAAGACTGAATCTGCAATAGCCAACCAGCTTGGAGTGAAGAAATCAACAGTGGGAGCAATAATTAGAAAATGGAAGACATACAAGACCACTGATAATCTCCCTCGATCTGGGGCTCCACGCAAAATCCCACCCCGTGGGGTCAGAATGATCACAAGAACGGTGAGCAAAAATCCCAGAACCACGCGGGGGGACCTAGTGAATGAACTGCAGAGAGCTGGGACCAATGTAACAAGGCCTACCATAAGTAACACACTACGCCACCATGGACTCAGATCCTGCAGTACCAGACGTGTCCCACTGCTTAAGCCAGTACATGTCCGGGCCCATCTGAAGTTTGCTAGAGAGCATTTGGATGATCCAGAGGAGTTTTGGGAGAATGTCCCATGGTCTGATGAAACCAAACTGGAACTGTTTGGTAGAAACACAACTTGTCGTGTTTGGAGGAAAAAGAATACTGAGTTGCATCCATCAAACACCATACCTACTGTAAAGCATGGTGGTGGAAACATCATGCTTTGGGGCTGTTTCTCTGCAAAGGGGCCAGGACGACTGATCCGGGTACATGAAAGAATGAATGGGGCCATGTATCGTGAGATTTTGAGTGC